>NC_143046.1:58357500-58460000 GCF_057628025.1 Oncorhynchus mykiss | reverse complement strand
GAGTCTGTTCCACTGGCTAATGTGATTCTATTACAGCAATTAGCTAGCAATGACACTGGCTAGGTCACCTACACACACCGTACAGTATACCTTCAATACACTCGTTTTCTTCCTCTCTCACTCTATCTATCTATCCCAGCCCTCTCCCTTTCTCTCTTTTTTCCTTCTCACTATCCATTCCTCCTCTATTTTCATATTTCTTCTATCTCTCTCTCTTCCTCTCTTTGAGGTAGCCTTTGGTCTTTCTTTCTTTCTCTCTTTCCTTATTTATTTTTCCGTCTTAATTTCTTTCTTTCTCTCTTTCTTTCTTTCCTTCATTCTTTCTTTCCTTAATCATTTCTTTCTTTCCTTCTTTCCTTCTTTCTTTCTTTCCTTCATTCTTTCTTTCCTTAATCATTTCTTTCTTTCCTTCTTTCCTTCTTTCTTTCTATAATTAATTATTTTTTTCCTTCATTCTTTCTTTCTTTTTCTTTCTTTCTTTCTCCCCCCTCTTTAACTCTGCCTCTCCACATCTTGTAATCCCTCCTACGTCGTGTACTGTATGACTTTTGATAGTGCATGTGTGTGTCTATTTACATGTGTGTATGTGTGTGTGTATGTGTGAGTGTGTGTGTGTGTGTGTGTGTGTGTGTGTGTGTGTGTGTGTGTGTGTGTGTGTGTGTGTGTGTGTGTGTGTGTGTGTGTGTGTGTGTGTGTGTTTGTGTTTGTGCAAGGATCAGTCATTTTAGCTTGAAGTCTGTGAGAGCATGTGAGTTTAGAAAACATTTGGAAAACTTTTTAAAGAAAACGCATGTATTCCTATGAGTATGAGTCTCCTCACTGTCCTCTGCGGTACATAGACTGGTACAGTCGTTGGCAGTCTCTCTGTGTGTGTGGGACACCACCACTCAGAACAGGCAGTATGTTAACAGAGACAGACCTTCCACAGTAATGCTGAATGTACTGGTCACATTGTCCAGCAGTCTAGGATGGAACGAATACACACACGCACTCAATTTAAAGTCAAGCCCTGCACATAACAAACACAATTCAAAACATTTCATATATCAAATTCCACATTCATCAACTAGTGAATTAGGATAAAACACATGGCAACCAGCATCAATCGACCCTTCCTCTATCACACATACGTATTGATATCAATTAACAAAACGCCCCTAAGTGTGAACCATAGTAATTGGCATGACTGAAATGAATGAATGAGACAGCTACTGGTCTAGCCGGGCCAATCTCCCAGCCCCTTTCTATAGAAGTGTACTGGACATAATGAATAAATCAGGGTAAGAATGAGAGGCGTAGGTAACGTGTTGGAGGATGAGGGAATGAGGCTGATATATAATACATGGACCTAGTCATTTATTTATTACCACCGAATGAGAATCCCCCTTTTTGGATTAAATTGCAATTTGTTGTCAGGAAGCATGGGATGAATACCTATCAGAAACCAGCGCACAACTTTTTTTCTTTTGATCTTTCTCTCTCTCTCTACCCACCCCTTTCTCTCATTCCCTCTCTCTCTCTCTTCATACAATGGATTCTAGCCAGCTCAAATTGCCCAGGCCTGTATATTGCCAATGAGAGAACTTTGTTCTTGATCTTACAAAGCCTATACCCTATGTTACAACGCATTTGAAAGGGATAAAGTAGGGCCTAACAGTGATAAGGCACAATAGTTACGAATTAAACTATAAGAGTATATTGTTGTAGTGGTTCATCCTATTGTAGTCCTGTGGAACCCTAACCAGCAGTAGTAATGGCTACTCTGTGTGTTAGTGACTCTGTCTCTTAGTGATGCTAGTAGCTTTAGTAGTGATGATCTCTTGTACAGGATTGTCTGGCTTAGCCCTCATCTGTAGGCCATAGTAAAGTGGCCCAGGAGCGTTGACACGGCCTGGAGGGAGCCAGGACACCTGCAGGCTGGCAGGGGTGGTGTCTGACCTACCTGGGGGCATCACACCATCTATCTATCTATCTATCTATCTATCTATCTATCTATCTATCTATCTATCTATCTATCTATCTATCTATCTATCTATCTATCTATCTATCTATCTATCTATCTATCTATCTATCTATCTATCTATATATCTATCTATCTATCTATCTAATCTATCTATCTATCTATCTACTGTATCTACTGTATCTATCTATCTATCTATCTATCTATCTATCTATCTATCTATCTATCTATCTATCTATCTATCTATCTATCTATCTATCTATCTATCTATCTATCTATCTATAGAGAGAGTTAATGTACATTATCACATCACTAATCCCATTGGCATTGGTCTTTAGACATAGATGATGACACGGTGCCATTTGTCCCTCTGGGCTCTCTGTAAGCCACGAGAACAGACTGCTCAGCTTGTGCCCCAGATGATGACTTGTGGCCTGAATGAAAGACAACATCATCCCTCTCTTCCTCTATAAGGCATTATCATTCAGAGAGTTGTAGGAGTCAGGGCTCCCACTCTGATCTACAACAAAGGCTGTTCTCACAAAGAACCTTACGGAAACAGAGAAAGAGAGAGAGGCCATGCTCTGAAATGAGAGAGAGAGAGAGAGGGAGAAATGGAGAAAAATGCTAGAGTCTTGTTTCAGATATACAAGCCCCAACTGACACCCCTTTCTACGAAGACACACTACAACACTACGAAGACACACACACACACACACACACACACTTCACCTATCCTCATTATTAACAGTGCCTGTGCATTGTGATCCTCTTCAGGCAACAGTTTAACTCTCCACTTATGACCAACGAGCAGACAGACGCTGGAACATCCTCACGGTCTGAAGGGAAAACATTTTGTCTGTTTGGAGCTGCACTTGACTGGACACTCCAGTCCAAATCACACTCTATGAGAGGCTACACTACCCACAGTGTGTGTGAGTGTGTGTGTGTTATGTGTGTGGGAGAGAGAGTGATTGTGTGTGTGTGTTTGTGTGTGTGTGTGTGTGTGTGTGTGTGTGTGTGTGTGTGTGTGTGTGTGTGTGTGTGTGTGTGTGTGTGTGTGTGTGACCCTTTCTCCAACAAGCTCCTCCACAAGACCCTTGTTCAATCAACACCAACACATAGCCGTCCACTCATCACCCCACTACACTACGACCCACACTCAAATCACTGTTTAGTGATCACACACACCAGACCAACTGATGGAGCAATACATCATAATACCAAGCAGACATATTGGACATAAGGATAAAGGCTGTACAACAAAATCAAAAAAGAAAACAAAATGCTAGCTAATAGATAACCGAGATTAAAAGTTATTTTATTATTGTGGATGGGATGTGGCGAGAGGGCCATTTAGTAATCACGTCTGTATGTGAATAAAGTGATTTGTGTGTGTGTGATGTGTGTGTGTGTCTGCGTGCAAGCGTGCATGTGTGTATCCTCATGCATGCATGTCTCGGTGTGTGTGTGTCGGTGTGACTGTGTGTGTGTTATTAAAATGATTCGGTGGCGAGGCGTTGGTCTAATGTGTTGATGGATGGGAACGACGTGTGTCAATATGGCCGGTGGAACAGAGGATTATGGAGAGAGGGAGAGACACCCTGGGGACTCATCTGTCACTTAGGAAGACAGGAAACAGCACAGACCACACAAAAAAAAGGGGGGGAGAGAAAAAACAACAAAACAACAAAACAAGACAAAGGAGATGACTTAACCCAACCGCCTGTTCCCTGGTGAAGGGGCAGGGCGGGGTGGAGGGTATGTGTGTGTGTTTGTGTATCGGGGTCAAGCACATCACTCACGTCAGCACCCCAAAATGAGTTTCAGACCTAATTTACATCATGCACGGCACATTACGGCAAAGACACAGAAAGGAAAGAAGAAAGAAATATGTAAAAAGAGAAAGAGAGCGAGAGATACAAATAAAATAATGAGTGTCTGCAGTATCTGGGTCGTGTTCAGTAGGGCACACTGTTGTAGTCGAAAGGCTCTCCTTTCCTCTTCCCTTCATCTGGACTGATGCAGAAGACCAAACTGTTGAAAGCAAACACTTGGTTGGCAACATCGTATCTATCTTCACCTACGTCATCTTACATTTTCAGATCCTGTGGCCCTACGTAGCACCCTCCTTTCAGCCAGACCTAGATCACTATAGTGCACTTTAAAGGGAACCATTTTGGACGCAACGTTAAGCATATTACCCATCTGCCCCGGCTCTCTAGTTGTGGCCAAGCCCATAGCCGTGGTGATGGTGATGAGTAGCGTATGGGAGGACATTGAGCCTGGGCCCACAGCCCAATGTTATAGCTGCTATCTAGTCAGCCCGATTACTGGTTATAACCAGGAATCTAACTGCATGTGTATAGAACAACTAGTGCCACAATAACCCCTTTTCCTACAGTACAACGTGCCAGGCGTCATTACTGGCTTGGCTACAATACTCAACAGGTTGCGGATGTACTTGATAATGTTCTCCTGATCAGCTTATATGGCCAAATAAAGGCATAGAATCCCAGTTTGGCATTTGGCTCAGAGTACAACGTATTGTGTTTGACTGAACCACATAGATCCGTTTGGGTTGGAAGTCTTGGACAAAGATCATGCATGCATGTCTGTGTGTTTTGTATGTATTTGAAGGGCTGCTCCTTGGGTGAGTGGGTGTGTGTGTCTATGACCCTATGTGTGTGTGTTTTCTGTGTATCCCAGACCCTAGTTTCCTCCAGAGTCTGTATTTAGTTGACAGAGCGGTTTATTCTAACCACTGGTTACCCCCAACCGACAGAGAGAGAAAGACATGCGGCTCTGTGCCTTTGTCTCCGCTCCACTCTCAGGTAAATCAGAGGTGTCACTAATCATTTTAAACTATGCACTTTTATGTTCCCCCTCCATCTGTAAGCTCTCAGCCTCTTCTGTTCTTTGATATAACAAGGACAGATTGAGACAAGGCTTCAGTTCACCTAACAGAAGTCTAAAGATCTGCCAAGGGGAGAGAGAGGGAGAAAGAGGGGGAGAGATGGGAGAGAAAGGGGGAGAGAGAGGGGTGGGGAAGTGTGGTATTTAAAATTTATACTTCCTCATGCCTTTGTTTTGAACTTGAATTTTTTTTCGGAATAACTTTCCAGACTCATACTTTTTGTTGGGGTGTGACTACGGTGGCGCCAGGGTGCAGGGGTGTGTGTGTGAGTAGTTCTCTTGTTAGTATCTGATGAGCTCTGGCATTTATCAGTATGCACAATCAGGTCCCATTCTAACAAATCAATTAGGGATAAACACACACACTCTGACACGCACACACGCGCACACACACGCACACACATACACAGTCAAAGGTCTAGAATTTCTGATTTTCATTCAGTTCCTCTCCTGCACCTCATGGAGCAATATATGTCCAGCGGAAGAACATCACTTTGCACCCCCTTAACTCTATGATCTGTGTGTGTGTGTGTGTGTGTGTGTGTTTGGGGGAGAAGGTGTATGTGAGTGTGTGTTTGCACATGTGTGAGTTGTCGTGACTTGACTTTAACATGAATCTGAAGACAGTTATTTATCTAATTAACTAACTATGTTTAATTGTTACCCGATTATATTAATCAGGTACCAATTAACTCGTTAGGATCTGGGGCACCACGAGAGCGGTTCTTTAAAGAGTTTTAACTCGAAAAGGTCTTTACCTATCAATAAACAGTCAACTTATTAATCATAACATCGTATGATATCACCATTCTGAACAGTCATAACCTCCTTGCATCTGCAAAACCCCTAGCCTTACACATGATTCAGTACTGCACAAATTAGTAAAATTATTTATTCACCAGCTAATTAAATGGGAAAACAGGATAAACATACACACTTTGCACCAGTTATTGACTGGAGACAATGTTTTCAGTAATACACTGAAAACAGGGCCATGGTGGACATGACTGCTTGTTAAAGAAGAGATGGGTATGGAGAGAGACAGAGACACTTAACATTGGTACTTTCAGAAACTAGTCTCACCTACAGTAACCATATACCTTGAAATACGAAGTTAGAAATCATGAATGTATTTCTGTGAAATGCCTTAGTTCGCCAGGGATCTCTCGGTGAACAGGGCTGCCTTGGAAAGCTCTGATTGTCCGAAATGGTTCCAACAACTCTTCTATTGTTGTCTGGTATCCTGAACAGAACTACAAAGTTGAATTTCCTTCCTTGAAGATGCTTCTTTGAAGATATTCTAGCCAGCCGTATCGATGGTTCCCCATTGGGGTGATGAGAGTAGTGCAATACAATGGTTTGAGCAGAGTACCAGGATGGTCCTACTTAAATTCGCTTTCGAAGATACTTCATTTAGGACAGCTAATCAGCCGTACCAGTGATTGTCTGGGAGGTGAGTTAGAGTTTATAGTTTCAGTAGGAAAAGGTTTATTTAAACAATGGACTTTCCTTTGGTGAATCTAGAGAGCGCAACCTGGATCTTCTCTGTTAATTTACAACAGGGCGTGAGTTGTTAAACCCCACTAGTCCCCCCCCACCACACCCCTCTCTAGGGTGAGAGGTGGTTTGATTGAAGTTATTCATTGCAAACCTGATCTGACCTATTTGGATTCTCGTGGACAGTCATGACTGTGGAGAGCGAAGAGGAGGGCGTGCTTGCCCAAAGCCTGGCTGGGGGGAACAGAAAAGGAGAGGAGACGAAAAAGATGGAACAGGGAAAAACGAGTGTGATCAAATTGGTGTAATAAGAGTCCTGCAATGTTTGAAGGGACATGAGAGGAGATCACTGCTCCATTGATCCAGAAACACAGCTGACAGAGTGAGAGAGACAGAGGGAGAGAGAGAGAGAGAGAGAGCGAGAGGGAGCGAGGGAGCGAGAGAGAGAGAGAGAGAGAGAGAGAGAGAGAGAGAGAGAGAAAGAGTGGGAGAACCAGAGAGAGAGGGATAGAGTGGGAGAACCAGAGAGAGAGGAAGAGAGAGACAGAGACAGAGACAAAGAGAGAGGGAGAGAGATAGAACAAGAAAGAGAGAGTGGGAGGAGGACAGTGTCAGATGAAAGGCCTGTGTGTCTCTGGAGAATGTGAACACATGTAGTGGACATACTGGAAATACATTGTAGTGCTAACACTGACACAACCAGATGTGTGTGTGTGTGTGTGTGTGTGTGTGTGTGCCTTCATCTGACATAAGCCACTTTCTAACCCAGAGAGAAAAGCATGAGAAAAACAGGGGAAAGGGAAGAGGAGGGAAAGCAAGGGAAATATTGTCTGCCGTATAACCACTATTTCAAGTTTCAAGTTTTAATGTCATGTGCACTAGTACAGTGAAATGTCTTTCTTGCTTGCTCTAACCCCAAAATTATCTTACTGTAGCCTACTCCTGACCGGTCACGTTGTACAGCACCATTATGGGCTATTAGCAGGACAACAGATACTTTGTGCAAGGCAATTGATCAGCATTAAAAACCTTGTGGCTGGAGCATCCTGAGTGGCGCAGCGGTCTAGACACAAACTGCCTTGCTACAGATACTGGTTCGATACCCGTGCCGACCGGGAGACACATGAGGAGACGGTGGGCTTTTGGTTTCTCTCCCTCTAAAAACGGAAATAAATCATTCTAAATAACAAACTGGCTTTATTTACAAATTAGTAAGAATGTCTCTCCCCATGTTCAAGAATAGCCTACCCGCGTGTGGTCAACTATTTCAGCACTGTTTCGCACTGCTCTGAGACAATCACGGGGACTGGTCACTGAATCTCCGTTTGGGTATTGGTTAGACAACAATTATACAATTAGGGTATGGAAATTATATGCCCTTAGTACTGTAGCCTACTCCTGACCATCAGGTTGTGCAACGTCATATTTCCCCTAATGAAAACCTTGAGGGTTTTGTTTTTCATTTTTTTCTTGGAATAGAAACCACATAACATTAATACAATTAATTAAGCTGCATTTGTTTTTCCCATATACTATGTTCTTACAAAAAAGGTTTTAAATCCTCCAGTACAGACAATATTGAACTATCAAATTCTTCTCAAAGATGCCCTCTGGTGGTCAAACTAGCACTAACTAATATTAATGGCAACAATGGCTGACAATGAAATAACGTGCAATTGCATTCTGTGGCAGCCTGCAAGGTGTGTTGCAGTATGACACAACTTTTATAGGAAGAACCACTGTAACGACTTATTTACATAAGTATTCAGGCCCTTTGCTATGAGTCTTGAAATTGAGCTCAGGAGCATCCTGTTTCCATTTGTCATCCTTGAGATGTTTCTACAACTTGATTGGAGTACACTTGTGGTAAATTCAATTGATTGGACATGATTTGGCAAGGCACACACCTGTCTATATAAGGTCCCACAGTTGCCAGTGCATGTCAGAGCAAAAACCAAGCCATGAGGTCTAAGGAATTGTCCTTAGAGCTCCGTGACAGGATTGCATTGAAGCACAGATCTGGGGAAAGGCACCAAACATTTTCTGCAGGATTGAAGGTCCCCAAGAACACATTCTTAAATTGAAGAAGTTTGGAACCACCAAGGCTCTTCCTAGAGCTGGCTGCCTGGCCAAAGTGAGCAATCGGGGGAGTGTCTTGGTCAGGGAGGTGACCAAGAACCCAATGGTCACTCTGATAGAGCTCCAGAGTTCCTCTGTGGAGATGGGAGAACCTTCCAGAAGGACAACCATCTCTGCAGCACTCCACCAATCAGGCCTTTGTGGTAGTGGCCAGGCAGAAGCCATTCCTCAATAAAAGGCACATGACAGCCCGCTTGGAGTTTGCCAAAAGGGACATAAAGGACTCTCAGACCATTAGAAACATGATTCCCTGACCTGATGAAACCAAGATTGAACTCTTTGGCCTGAATGCCAAGACTCACATCAGGAGGAAACCTGGCACCATCCCTACAGTGAAGCATGGTTGGGAGTTCTTCCAGCGCCTTCACCAGCACAACCATGGTCTCCCCTGAGCACTCCTTTCCCGTCTGAACCCAGTGGGATCTGTCTCTCCTTGCCCCAGGAGTATGACGGGAGGGCTGCGAACTTCCAGGGGTTCTTGTTACAGTTAAACCTCTATCTGGCCACCGTCCACCCGGCTCCATCGGACCGTGAGAGGGTGTCCGCCCTGGAGTGGGCCAACGCTGTGTGGAGAGAGGGAGATGCGGCGTTGGACCAGTTTGAGGAGTTCACCTGCCATTTCCGGGCAGTCTTTCGATCAACCGCCCGAAGGTAGAGCTGCAGGTGAGCGCCTATACCATCTGAGGCAGGAGACGAGGAAAGCCCAGGAGTTCGCCCTGGAGTTTAGGACCCTGGCTGCTGGCGCGGGATGGAACAACAGGGCCCTGATCGACCATTATCGCTGCAGTCTGCTCAAGGACGTCCGTCGGGAGCTGGCCTGCAGAGACACCACCCTCATGTTTGACCAGCTGGTGGACTTGTCCATACGGCTGGACAACCTGCTGGCTACTCACAGACATTCAGATCGGGGTCTGGTGGTTCCATCCTCCCGCACCCCCTCTCCGATACCCATGGAACTGGGAGGGGCGGTGCGCAGGGAGACCGGAGGGGGCTCCCGCTCGTGCACCATCTGTGGCCGCAGAGGTCACACTGCTGGTCGGTGCCGGGTTGGTTCCTCTGGGAATCGAGGCAGCATGCAGGGGGCTCTGGCGTCACCTCAGGTGAGGCGGCACCATCCTCACCCAGAGCCCTCTGTTGCACATATGTTTGTTTCTGAGTTTTCCCTGCATTCCCAGCACAAGGCGCTCGTCAATTCGGCGCTGGCCTGGAATTTTATTGATAGTGCTTAAGCCTATGGTTTAGGGATCCCCATCATTTCCGTGGATGTGCCCATCCCCGTTCACGCCTTAGATAGTCGACCATTAGGGTCAGGGATAAATAGGGAGGTCACCGTGCCATTGGGCATGGTGACGCAGGGGGGTCATACGGAGAGAGTTAGTCACTTCCTTATTGACTCTCCTGCGTTTCCCGTGATGCTGGGCCTACCTTGGTTAGCTTGTCATAACCCCACTGTTTCTTGGCCACAGAGGGCTCTCACGGGGTGGTCACGAGAGTGCTCAGGTAGGTGTTTAGGGGTCTCCGTTGGTGCTAGTACAGTGGAAAGTCCAGACCAGGTCTCCACCGTGAGCATTCCCCCTGAAAATGCAGATTTGGCTCTCGCCTTCTCTGTGCGATAGATCTCCTGGTAGACACCTCACCTCCCAGGAGTCACGTGTATCCCCTCTCACAGTTGGAGACGGAGGCTTTGGAAACATATGTCTCCGAATCCCTGCGTCAGGGGTACATTCGGTCCTCCACTTCACCTGCCTCCTCAAGTTTATTTTGTGTGAAGAAGAAGGAGGGAGGTCTACGCCCGTATATTGACTATCGGGGTCTGAATCAGATCACTGTGAGGTATAGTTACCCGCTACCTGTCATAGCCACAGCGATAGAGTCAATGCACGGGGCACACTTCTTTACCAAACTAGATCTCAGGAGCACTTACAACCTGGTACGTATCTGAGAGGGAGACGAGTGGAAGACAGCTTTCAGTACCACCTCTGTGCACTATGAGTACCTCATCATACCGTATGGGTTGATGAATGCGCCATCAGTCTACCAAGCCTTTGTAGACGAGATTTTCAGGGACCTGCACGGGCAGGGTGTAGTGGGGTATATTGATAACATTTTGATATACTCCGCTACACACGCTGGCATGTGTCCCTGGTGCGCAGAGTGCTTGGTCGCCTGTTGGAGCATGACCTGTATGTCAAGGCTGAGAAATGCCTGTTCTTCCAACAGTCCGTCTCCTTCCTAGGGTATCGCATTTCCACTTCAGGGGTGGAGATGGAGAGTGACCACTTTGCAGCCATGCATAATTGGCCCGACTGCCACCACGGTAAAGGAGGAGCAGCTGTTCTTGTGGTTTGCCAACTCCTACCGGAGGTTAATCCGGGGTTTTGGTCAGGTGGCGGCTCCCATTACCTCACTGCTGAAGGGGGGGGGGGGGGGGGGCGGTGTGCTTGCAGTGGTCAGCTGAGGTGCACAGGGCTTTAAGTCACCTGAGGGCTCTGTTTACCTCGGCTCCCATGTTGGCCCATCCGGATCCCTCTTTGGCGTTCATGGTGGAGGTGGACGCGTCCGAGGCTGGGATAGGAGCGGTGCTCTCTCAGCGCTCAGGTATGCCACCGAAGCTCCGCCCCTGTGCCTTCTTCTCGAAGAAGCTCAGCCCGGTGGAGCGAAACGATGATGTGGGGGACCAAGAGCTGTTGGCTGTCGTCAAGGCCTTGAAGGCGTGGAGACATTGGCTTGAGGGGGCTAAACACCCTTTTCTCACCTGGACTGACCACCACAATCTGGAGTACATCCGGGCGGCGAGGAGACTGAACCCTCGCCAGGCAAGGTGGGCCATGTTTTTCACCCGTTTTGTATGTACCTTTTCCTATAGACCAGGCTCTCAGAATGTTAAGGCAGACACATTGTCCCGGCTGTATGACACAGAGGAGCGGCCCATGGATCCCACACCCATACTCCCGGCCTCTTGCCTGGTGGCACCGGTAGTGTGGGAGCTGGACGTGGACATTGAGCAGGCGTTGGGTACAGAGCCCACTCCCCTTTAGTGTCCGGCTGGGTGTCTGTATGTTCCGTCTGCTGTCCGCGACCGGCTAATCTATTGGGCCCATACGTCACCCTCTGGTCATCCTGGTATCGGTTGGACAGTGCGCTGTCTTAGTGGGAAGTACTGTTGGTCCACTTTAGCTAAGGACGTGAGGGTTTATGTTACCTCCTGCTCAGTGTGCGCCCAGTGCAAGGCTCCTAGAAACCTACCCAGAGGTAAGTTACAACCCTTACCCATTCCACAATGGCCATGGTCGGACCTGTCGGTGGATTTCCTGACTGATCTTCCTCCTTCACAGGGTAACACCACTATCCTGGTCGTTGTGGATCGTTTTTCTAAGTCCTGTCGTCTCCCTACGGCCCAACAGACTGCGGAGGTTCTATTTACACACGTCTTCCGGCACTACGGGGTGCCTGAGAATATAGTGTCTGATCGGGGTCCCCAGTTCACTTCGAGGGTCTGGAGGGTCTCGGTCAGCCTTACCTCAGGTTTGCACCCTGAGAGAACGGGCAGGTGGAGAGAGTTAACCAGGATGTGGGTAGGTTTCTGAGGTCTTATTGTCACGACTTCCGGTCGATTGGTTCCATTGGTTTTGTCTGGTCTTCCTTCACAACCGGTTCCAATCTCATCAATTACATGTTGTATTTAACCCTACATGTTGTATTTAACCCTCTGTTTCCCCTCATGTCCTTGTTTATTGTTTGTGTTGTGCTAGCCATGTGTCGGTGTGCGACGGGTGTTGTACCAACTTTTATAATTTTTTGTATATTTTGGTTTTTGGAGTTTATGAGCACTTATTGAACAACTCTGTTTATACCAAGTTCGTTTTCCTGCGCCTGACTTCCCTGCCACCGACACGCACCCGTTACAATGGTGTTGGCAGCATCATGCTGTGGTGATGTTTTTCAGCGGCAGGGACTGGGAGACTAGTCAGGATCGAGGGAAAGATGGACAGAGAAAAGTGCAGGGAGACCCTTAATGAAAACCTGCTCCAGAGCGCTCAAGACCTCATACTGGGGCAAATGTTCACCTTCCGAAAGGAAAACGCCCCTAAGAACACAGCCAAGACAATGTAGGTGTGGCTTTGGGACAACTCTCTGGATGTCCTGGAATGGCCCAGCCAGTGCCTGGAACCCGATTGAACATCTCTGGAGAGACCTGAAAAGAGCTGGCTCTGAATACGTCTGTAAGTGTGATATTTCCGGTTTTTATGTTGAATAAATATGCAAACATTTCTAAAAAACTGTTTTTGCCCCTCATTATGGGGTATTGTGTGCAGGTTGATGGGGGAAAATAATAATTTCATCCATTTTAGAATAAGGCTGTCTCGTCAAGTGGCCTGAATACTTTCAAATGCACTGTATGTATATGGGTAAGGTGACTAGGCATCAAGATGTATGATTAACAGAGCAGCAGCAGCGTTTGGCCTCTGATGATTGCAGGTGAGTCTGTGTGCTTGTGTGAAGAGTCAGTATGAATGTGTGTGTGTGACGTGTGTGTGAGCAAATTTAGTGTGTGTGAGTCTGTGTGCTGGAGTGTCTGTGTGGGTGTGTGTGAGTGAGTGAGGGAGTAAGTGTATAGAATGTGCATAGAGTGAGTGTGTGCAACAGTATAAATACAATAGAAGGATCAATGTAGATAGTCCATTTAGCCATTTTGTTAGCTATATAGCGATCTTCTGGCTTGGTGATAGTAGATGTTCGGGAGACTGTTGGTGTCAGAATTGATGCTCCAGTACCGCTTGCTGTGCAGAAGCAGAGAGAAAAGTCTATGGCTTGGGTGTTTTTACACCGATATACAGGTCCTGGATGGCAGGGAGGTCGGCCCCAGTGATGTATTGGACTGTCGGCAGCACCCTCTGTAGCGCCATGTGATGCAGTTGCCATACCAAGCCCCTGTCCTTATACACACTGCTTCACTATACACACATGTGCACACACACACACACGTGCAGACACACACACACACACACACACACACACACACACACACACACACACACACACACACACACACACACACACACACACACTTTTCACATACATTTAGTTTGGGGTCATTAAAACTCGTTTTTCAACCACTCCACAAATTTCTTGTTAAACAAACTATTATTTTGGCAAGTCGGTTAGGACATCTACTTTGTGCATGACACAAGTAATCTTTCCAACAATGGTTTACAGACAGATTATTTAACTTGTAATTCACTGTATCAAAATTCCAGTGGGTCAGACGTTTACATACACTCAGTTGACTGTGCCTTTAAACAGCTTGGAAAATTCCAGAAAATTATGTCATGGCTTTAGAAGCTTCTGATAGGCTAATTGACATCATTTGAGTCAGTTGGAGGTGTACCTGTGGATGCATTTCAAGGCTTACCTTCAAACTCAGTGGCTCTTTGCTTGACATCATGGGAAAATCCAAAGAAATCAGCCCAGAAATCAGCCAAAAATTGTAGACCTCCACAAGTCTGGTGGGACTTGTGGCACCATGGGACCACACAGCCATCATACTGCTCAGGAATGAGACGCGTGCTGTCTCTTAGAGATGAACCTACTTTGGTGTGAAACTTGTGAAGATGCTGGAGGAAACAGGTACAAAAGTATCTGTCATGACGTTGGCCTCTTTGGGTATAGCAAGCCCCATCCCCCTCTCCCTGCCTCCCCCTTTCCTCCTTCAACTAGGTTGATGTGGTCAGAGAGACGTCGTAAATTCCCGAGGATCTCCTCATGGACACACAGTATAGAGAGAGTACATCTTCATAGAGAACAAAGCAATTCCTTCCACCTCACAGAACTTGAGGTACGTACAAATTTCATGTTCCGGAGAAAGTATAAAAGAACGTGTGTGGCCACATTACCATAACGCTGTTTATATAATAGCCTCAGATATGAGGTTTACATCTAATTGTTGTGTAAGATGAATGAGTGAGTATGATACTGTTTGTAAAATTGTGTAATATGATTTTGGACTGTTTAATGAAGGAAAACTCAAAAAGGGGATTGGAGTTAACTAAATTAGAGAACCGCCCCTGAGCCCTGTTAGGGACACCTTTTCTGCCTTCCAAATAAAACCCCAACTCGGGTTTTCGATCAGCAGACCGAGCTTACCTCAATTACGAGATGGCTAAAGGTTGCAGACCATGTTTTTCTCCATTAGGAGAGTACAAAGGTTGTAGACCATTGTTGAATCTTTTAACCATACCACGTGGTTAAACTCTTAGACTATCGATACCGACAGGATAAGAACAAGTCTTTGATATTAATTACTAGTCTACAGCTAGGAATTCGGTATCATTGAACGAGAAGAACGACAACCGCTGAAACATCCATTCTATAACAAATGAATGAATGTCACTCTGAACTACACACTTTAACCACGACAGAGAGAGGGAGAGAGACGGACAATTTTACCAAAGAAACAAACTTTTCACCAGCGATCAAGATGACACACTGAGCGTAAATATATATATTGATTGCAATTGTTCCCGAATGAGTGAGCGTTCATGTGCAAAAGATTAGCATTTCAATTGTCACTCTGTAGTGACTTCTTAGTCGATCCCCACTTCCCCTTTTGTCTAACAAGCCGCCATGCCGGTTTAGCCCACTAGGGCACATTCTCCTATCATTTCGTGTGACCATATTTACTGTTTGTTTATGCTTTTCTGTGAATTACTTAGTTAGTAATAAATAAATGATTTAAGGAAATTGATGTATGGATAGTGAAGACTGGGTTCGTGCAGATAACCAACAATTTACAACATTTGGAATGAGACTAACGGTGAGGAAAAGTCAATAATTAATTAATTCGAAGATTCATTGATCAGATAAAATATCTGAAAAGTTATTTTAGGAAATGATAACTTTGTCATCTGAATATTTTTCCTTGGTGCCCCGACTTCCTAGTAATTACGGTTACATGATTAATCAGTATAATAGCGTAATACTAATTACAGAGAATCTTTGATAAAAACTATAAGTCTTCAGTTAATAATAGTAAAGACACGACATATCTATATCCACAGTAAAACAAGTCCTATATCGACATAACCTGTCTAGGACTGGGGTTCCGCTAGCCACATGAATTCACAGGAATACTCATAATAAAAGTTGATGAAAATACAACTATTATACATGGAACTTTAGATACTCTTCTCCTTAATGAAACCGCTGTGTCAGATTTTTTTTTAATTAACGGAAAAAGCATAATGTGAGAATAGAGCTCAGAGTCCAAACCAGCCAGAGAAATATCCGCCATGTTGGGTAGTCAAAATTATTCATAAATAGCATTATAAATATTCGCTTACCTTTGATGATCTTCATCAGAATGCACTCCCAGGAATCGCAGTTCCACAATAAATGCTTGTTTTGTTCGATTATGTCCATCCTTTATGTCCATTTATGTCCAATAGCTTCTTTTGTTAGGGCATTTGGTAAACAAATCCAAAAGCGCGATCTGGTCCATTCGGACGAAACGTTCAAAAAGTTATATTACAGGTCGAATAAACTTGTCAAACTAAGTATAGAATCAATCTTTAGGATGTTTTTATCATAAAAGTTAATGTTCCAACCGGAGAATTCCATTGTCTGTAGAAAAGCAATAGAACAAGAGCTACCTCTCAAGTGAAAGCGCGTGGCTGAGAAGTAGGCTATAGGCAGACCCCTTAGTCAAACAGCTCCCATCCGGCCCCCCTTCACATGAGCAGTTTGAAACAATGTTCTAAAGATGGTTGACATCTATTGGAAGCCTTAGGAAGTGCAAAGTAATGCATATCCCACTATGTATTCGATAGGGGTGAGTTCAAAAACTACAAACCTTAGATTTCCCACTCCCTGTTTGGATTTTTTCTCAGGTTTTTGCCTGCCATATGAGTTCTGTTATACTCACAGACATCATTCAAACAGTTTTAGAAACTTCAGAGTGTTTTCTATCCAATACTAATAATAATATGCATATATTAGCATCTGGGACTGAGTAGGAGGCAGTTCACTCTGGGCACGCTATTCATCCACAAGTGAAAAAGCCACTGCTCCAAAACTGCCATAAAAAGCCAGACTATGGTTTGCAACTGCACATGGGGACAAAGATCGTACTTTGTCCTTTGGTCTGATGAAGCAAAAATAGAACTGTTTGGCCAAAATGACCATCATTATGTTTGGAGGAAAAAGGGGGAGGCTTGCATACCGAAGAACACCATCCCAACCGTGAAGCACGGGGTTGGCAGCATCATGTTGTGGGGGTGCTTTACTGCAGGAGGGACTGGTGCACTTCACAAAATAGATGGCATCATGAGGCAGGGAAATGATGTGGATATATTGAAGCAACATCTTATGACATCAGTCAAGAAGTTAAAGCTTAGTCGCAAATGGGTCTTCCAAATGAACAATGACCCCAAGCATACTTCCAAAGTTGTGGCTAAATGGCTTAAGGACAACAAAGTCAAGGTATTGGAGTGGCCATCACAACGCCCTGACCTCAATCCTAAAGAAAATGTGTGGGCAGGATTCAAAAAGCGTGTGTGAGCAAAGAGGCCTAGAAACCTGACTCAGTTACACCAGCTCTGTCAGGAGGAATGGGCCAAAATTCACCCAACTTATTGTGGGAAGCTTGATGAAGGCTACCCGAAACGTTTGACCCAAGTTAAACAATTTAAGGGCAATGCTACCAAATGCTAATTGAGTGTATGTAAACTTCTGACCCACTGGGAATGTGATGAAAGAAATGAAAGCTGAAATAAATCATTATCTCTACAATTATTCTGACATTTCACATTCTTAAAATAAAGTGGTGATCCTAACTGACCTAAGAAAGGGAATCTTTACTAGGATTAAATGTCAGGAATTGTGAAAAACTGAGTTTAAATGTATTTGGCAAAGGTGTATGTAAACTTCCGACGTCAACTGTAAATGATGTTAAGTAAAGGGAATGTTGCTGCAGGCAGGTGTTTAACCAGCGACTTGCTAAGTGACTAGTTTCAGTGGTAGAGAGAATCATAAAACGCAACATTTCTGAACCAGAAAAGTCATAATTACAATCAACAACAATTTTATTTTTTAAGTCTCCTATGCCTTTCTATGTGTAAGTGTGTGTGTGTGTGTGTGTGGCTGTCACAGAAGCAAACATTGTTGTGCAGCATGTAGCATGTATTGTTGTATGTATGTATGCTCAGCAAAAATATAAACACAACATGCCACAATTTCAAAGATTTTACTGAGTTACAGTTCATATAAGAAAATCAATTAATTTGTCCCTAGCCCACCCACTTGGGAGCCAAGGCAATCCACTGGGGAGCCAGACCCAGCCAATCAGAATGAGTTTTTCTCCACAAAAGGGGCTTGATTACAGAAAGAAATGCTCCGCAGTTTCATCAGCTATCCAGGGGGTTGGTCTCAGATGATGCCGCAGGTGAAGTATGTGTGAGGTTCTGGGCTGGCATGGTTACACGTGGTCTGCGGTTATGAAGCAAGTTGGACATACTGCCAAATTCTCTGAAACGACGTTGGAGGCGGCTTATGGTTGAGCAAGTAACATTACAACTGTCATGACGTGGCCCTCTTTGGATATAGCAAGCATCAACTCTCTCTCTCGTCCCCAGCACAAGGTGCACCTGTGTAATGATCGTGCTGTTTAATCAGCGTCTTCATATGCCACACCTGTCGCATGGATTGACTATCTTGGCAAAGGGGAAATGCTTACTAACAGGGATGTAAAAAAATGTGTGCACCTAATTTGAGAGAAATACTTTATTGTGAATATGGAACATTTCTGGGATCTTTTATTTCAGCTCATGGAACATGGAACTAACACTTTACATGTTGCGTTTATATTTTTGTGCATGCGTGTGAGAGAGAATGTCTGAATGTGTGTCTGGTATCTTGCCAGCAGGGAACATGGAGACACAACCCAAGGTGTTGCAGGCCCGGAAACATCAGGCTCCCTGCATCACTATACACACCACCTTCATCTTCATCACCATCATCAGCATCACCTGGAGAGAGAGAGGGAGAGAGAGAGGGAGGGATGGAGAGAGAGAACCTGAATCATCAGTATCTTAGTACTGTTGTTTGAGGTAGACCTCACATGAAAAGGAGAGCGAGAAAGAAGCAGGACATTTTAAAGGGGAAATAAGTACAGTACATTACCATCAACATGCTGTGAGCTTTTTTTAACCTTTGGTCTATGATCTCTGTAAAAGATACCTGCGGTTTGATAGATTAATTCAACCACACACAGAGAGATATTCTGTATATCAGATATGTTTGATTTACATATGATCCCCATTAGACACCTGCTAATGAAAATGTTACAGATCAATCGATAATCCACCACACTTTGCCCCCACCATGTACACGTTAGCACACACACACACACATACACACACACTTTACACACAAGCGTGTGCATACACACACGCACAGAAACACGCACACAGTCTTACACACACATACTTTCTGACAGTCATGCAGGTCAGGGGTTGACCATCATGGTCCCTAGTCACCACCACTTACAGTAATGCAATCCAGCTGAGGATATACGGCCCCCAAGCACACATTAAATAGGAATTAATTTCACTTAGATCTCACTAGATCTATGAGGAAGGGAGGGGGGAGGAGAAGGGGTTATGAGAGGGGAGGGATGAGCAGGGGAAAGGAGAGAGAAGAGTGTGTGTGGGGGGGGGGGGGGGGGGGGGGTGAGTGAGGAAAAAAGAGGGGAGACGGCAGGAAGGAGAGTGAAAGGCCATATAACCTACCTATCTAAAAGTCTGGTATGTTCCACCGTAAAGAAATCAATAGGTAGGAAGAGTATGTAGGGAAAACAAATACATCTACCATCTACCTCTTCACTCCTCCACCAGAGAGAGGGAGAGAGGAGGGAGGGAGTGAGGAGGGAAGGAGAAAAAGAGAGAGAGGAATATAAAGATAAGTGAAGGAGAAGGAAATAGGGAAATGATGGAGAGAGAGAAAAAGAAAGAGGGAAGGAAAGGAGAAAGAGAAAGAGGGAGAAAAGATAGAGACTGCTGTGCTACCATACTGCCAACTCGGCACAACTTCTCATTTTCTATTAGAGCTGAAAACACGGAAGCCGAAAAAAAAATACAAAAATAAAACAACTGATAAAATTTCACAGCTTAAGCAAAAATAAACAAGCTTAATGAATTAATGTGAGTTGGTTTCCCCAGACAGCCCTCTCTCTCCCCGACTCCCCGGACCTGCTTCGCTCTCCACGCCAAATCTTATAATTGCCTCCAATTTACCTAGTCTGCTGTTGGCAGTTTGTAAAATGAAACGCTAACATGAAAGCATCCGTTTCAGTTTTTTAAGGGCAAGTGCGTTTTTTAAATTTACATTTCCTCACATTCACTCTCGTTCTTTCTCTCCTCTCTCTCACTCTCTCTCGCCACCTCCCTCTCTCCCTTTGTCTCCCTCTCTCTCGCTTTCTCCACGTACACCCACCCCTCTCTCTCGGTCACTCTCTTTCTCTTTCCTCTCTCCCTTTCGTTTCTTTTCATCTCTTTCTCTCCCCATCTCTCTCCTCCTCTCTCATGAGTAAAAGACTGTAGCGGACATGTGCTATATTTCCAACAGAGAGAGAGAGAGTGATGGCTGATTTTCAGCAGTGAGGAATAGAGAGCGGTTAAAAAGACCTTTCTTTCTACAGCTCTACATAAATCACAATATGAGTCAATATTTAATAATGCTTAGCTTGGTCTGGGCCTCTTGATCAGCCTTGTCAGGGGGAAAAGCTCCCTCTCGCCGTCAACGTGTGTGTGTGTGTGTGTGTGTGTGTGTGTGTGTGTGTGTGTGTGTGTGTGTGTGTGTGTGTGTGTGTGTGTGTGTGTGTGTGTGTGTGTGTGTGTGTGTGTGTGTACCCGTTGATCAGGCCTGTCATATGTAATAGGTCCCTCCTGAATGTCTGTGACATAAGGGCCAGTAACACTACAATACTGACATGTATTGGACCAATACACTGCTACTGGACCCCTGGACAGGGGAGCGGAAAGGAGAGGAAGGAGAGGAAGGAGAGGAGACAATGGTGGAGACCCAGAGAGGGTTATTGTGGGCTGCTCAAAGAGAAAAGGTCTTGAATACAACATGCAAATCTATCCCATATCCTACATCACAAGGCCTCTGACAAGACACACACACACACACACACACTGATCCCTTTGAACAGATAAAGGCAGTGTGTATCAAAGAGGGCGTGGGGAGCCAGAGTAACATTCCATCTCTCTCTTCTTCCCTGGCTCTCATCCCTCTCTCCGCTCCTGCTAATCTGTGTGTTCCTGTGTGAAGGAGACATCAGAGCCCTGCTGTAACTCACAGGTCTCCCTGCTCACTGAGAGAGGTCGCTAACATCTCAACACGCACTGATTACTACCACTGACTTTCTCCTGCTCTCTTCCTCGTGTGCTTCCTTTCACTCTCCACTCCCCTCTCTATCTCCATCTTCTGTTTTCAAAGTTTGGACACACCTACTCATTCATGAGGTAGTCACCTGGAAGGCATTTCAATTAACAGGTGTGCCTTATTAAAAGTTCATTTGTGGAATTGATTTCCTTCTTAATGTGTTTGAGCTAATCAGTTGTGTTGTGACAATGTAGGGGTGGTATACAGAATATAGCCCTATTTGGTAAAAGATCAAGTCCATATTATGGCAAGAACAGCTCAAATAAGCAAAGAGAAAGGACAGTCCATCATTACTTTAAGACATGAAGGTCAGTCAACCTGGAAAATTTCAAGAACTTTGAAGTGCAGTTGCAAAAACCATCAAGCGCTATAATGAAACTGGCTCTCATGAGGACCGCCACAAGAGAGGAAGACCCAGAGTTACCTCTGCTGCAGAAGAGTTCATTAGAGTTACCAGCCGCAGAAATTGCAGCCCAAATAAAAGCTTCACGGAGTTCAAGTAAGAGACACATCTCAACATCAACTGTTCAGAGGAGACTGCGTGAATCAGGCCTTCATGGTTGAATTGCTGCAAAGAAACCACTACTAACGGACACCAATAATAAGAAGAGAGAAACACAAGCAGTGGACATTTTTGATTCCAACCGTCGTGTCTTTGTGAGACGCAGAGTAGGTGAACAGATGATCTCCCCATGTGTGGTTCACACTGTGAAGCATGGAGGAGGAGGTGTGATGGTGTGGGGATGTTTTGCTGGTGACACTGTCAGTGATTTATTTAGAATTCAAGGCACACTTATCCAGCATGGCTACCACAGCATTCTGTAACAATACGCCTTCCCATCTGCTTTGTGCTTAGTGGGACTATCATTTGTTTTTCAACAGGACAATGACCCAAAACAACTCCAGGAAGGAGAGGAATGGAGTACTGCATCAGATGACCTGGCCTCCACAATCACCCGACCATGACCCAATTGAGATGATTTGGGCCGCAGAGTGAAGAAAAAACAGCCAACAAGTGCTCAGCATATGTGGGAACTCCTTCAAGACTGTTGGAAAAGCGTTCCAGGTGAAGCTGGTTGAGAGAATGCCAAGGGTGTGCAAAGGTGTCATCAAAGCAAAAGGGTGGTTACATTGAAGAATCTCAAATATAAAATATATTTGGATTTGTTTAACACTTTTTTGGTTACTACATGATTCCATATGTGTTATTTCATAGTTTTCATGCCTTCACTATTATTCTACAATATAGAAAATAGTCAAAATAAAGACAATCCCTGGAATGAGTAGATGTGTCCAAACTTTTGACTGGTACAGTATATGGTTTATTGAGCGTGTGTGTGAGTGTGTATGTGTGTGCGCATGATGATTACTCTATGATTCCAGGCCAGAAGCTGACCAAGTGAAGTGAAGCACTTAACCTCAGTCTAGAACTTTATAAAATAAGCACTTTTTACATCCTGAATACCGCTGACAATACACACCATTCAAATTACAAACAGTCAAAATATCCGATTCTGTCTTAATTTCACTGTCGTTATTAAGTCGCTTTTTGAAAAGCAGTTTTTTCCCTGCTTAGTAGGCAGCTTTTCTTATATCATTATACCAATTCATTATAGAAATCACTTTAAATCAAATCTTTATTAAGTGTGTGTTTCCTAGTTCTGTGTGTGAGTAACCTGTATCTGTGTACAGACATTTGAGTTGTGTGCGTGTGCATGTGTGTGTCTGTGTGTGTCTGTGTGTGTGCCTGCGAGTGTGGGTGCATGTAATCTCTGTGTGTGTTTGTACATGCATGTTCGTATGTGTGTGTAGTGTATAGGTCAGGGGTCTCCAACCTTTTCTAGCGGGAGAGCTTCTTCTAAAAGATTTCATGTGCCATTCAATTTTTTCTAGCCTTCAGATAGGCACATTCATCTCCTCTCCCCTGAAACTCTTCCACAGTAACATTTTCCTGGTTGTTGATTTTTGGGAGTTTTAACTCTAAAAATTACAATTGTTCATAGAGAAACAACGAAATTGGATGTTCTGAGTATATAGATTTTTGATTGTATTTCCCCTTTAATTTTGCATCTAGTATGGCATCTAGTCGGCCGGTCTAGTGATCGTTCTGTGCTGCTGCTGCTCATTTCATGTCAAAGTTTGCAAATAACAAATAATAGGTACAAATAATATGTTATGTTACAACCTTATTCTACAATGGATGAAGTTTCCCGCCCTCATCAATCTACACACAATACCCCATAATGACAAATACTGAAATATCTCATTTACATAAGTATTCAGACCCTTTAGTCAGTACTTTGTTGAAGTACCTTTGGCAGAGATTCCAGCCTTGAGTCTTCTTGGTTATGACGCTACAAGCTTGACACACTTGTATTTGTGGAGTGTCTTCCATTCTTCTCTGCAGATCCTCTCAAGCTCTGTCAGTTTGGATGAGGAGCGTCGCTGCAAAGCTATTTTCAGGTCTCTCCAGAGATGTTTGATCGGGTTCAAGTCCGGGCTTTGGCTGGGCCACTCTAGGACATTTAGAGACTTGTCTTGAAGCCAATTCTGTGTTGCCTTGGCTGTGTTCTTAGGGTTGTTGTTCTGTTGGAAGGTGCAGCTTCGCCCCAGTCTGAAGTCCTGAGCGCTCTGGAGCAGGTTTTCATCAAGGATCTCGCTGTACTTTGCTCCGTTCCTCTTTCCCTCAATCCTGACTAGTCTCCCAGTCCCTGCAGCTAAATAACATCCAGACAGCATGATACTGCCAACATCATGCTTCACCGTAGCGATTGTGTCAGGTTTCCTCCGGACATGACGCTTGGCATTCAGGCCAAAGAGTTCAATCTTGGTTTCAATCAGACCAAACTCATTCCATTTAAGAATGATGGAGGCCACTGTGTTCTTGTGGACCTTCAATGCTGCAGACATTTTTTTGCCACTTTTCCCCCAGATCTGTGCCTTGACACAATCCTGTCTCTGTCCTCTATGGACAATTCCTTTGACCTCATGGCTTGGTTTTTGCTCTGACATGCACTGTCAACTGTGGGACCTCGTAAAGACAGGTGTGTGCCTTTCTAAATCATGTCCAATCAATTGAATGTACCAGAGGTGGACTCCAATCAAGTTGCAGAAACATCTCAAGGAAGATCAATGGAAACAGGATTCACCTGAGCTCAATTTTGAGTCTTATAGCAAATGGTCTGAATACTTACGTAAATAAGATTTATTTTTTTATTTAAAATAAATCGACAAACATTTCTAAAAAACCTGTTTTCGCTTTGATGAAGAAAATGTTTCATTTAATCAATTTTATAATACGGCTGCAATGTAACAAAATGTGGAAAAAGTCAAAGGGTCTGAGAACTTTCTGAATGCTCTGTACATACAGACACATTCATGAACACACACACAAATACACAAAATGGTGTTGCAGTGGATAGCTGCCGTCTTACTCCTGATAAATGCTGTTACTTTATACTGACCGTACCTTTTTTGTACACAATGTTTCCTGCCATCTCCTATGACCGAAAACAGCTTCTGGACATCGGAATAGTGATCACTAACCTCGATTTGGATGAAGATTCCTACTTTAACGAGGCGGCAGCTCAGGAAGTTATGCTTACCAGGGACTCAGAAGACGGAGTGGAAAAAAATGCAAGCGAGGCGGCGTCATGATTAGACTACGTCGGTAAGCATCTAGATCGCCACTGCCCTCTGTTTTGTTGGCGAACGTACAAATTGGGTCCGTTCGAGATTATCCTATCAACGAGACATGAAGAACTGTAATATTTGTTTCTCAGAGGCGTGACAAGGACATAGATAATATTCACCTCGCTGGCTTCTCAATGCATTGTCAAGATCGGATGGAAGTCTTGAGTAAAGAAGAGAAGGAGAGGGGTCCCTTTTATTTGTTATTATTTAGGGTTCAAATCCCAGACAGACAATAATATTTAAAAAGTACATACAGATCCACCCTCCCGTCCCCCTGTCTGTATGTAAGTGCTGGGCTTTATACAGTGCCTTCAGAAAGTATTCACACCCCTTGAGTTTTTCCACATTTTGTTGTGTCACCGCCTGAATTTAAAATGGATTCAGTTGATATTTTGTTTGTCACTGGCCTTCACATATTACCCCATAATGTCAAAGTGGAATTATGTTTTGAGAGAAATTACATTACAAATGAAAAGCTGAAATGTATTCAGTCAAGTATTTAACCCCTTTGTTGTGGCAGGCCTAAATGTGTTCAGGAGATCAAATATGTCACATAATAAGTTGCATGGACTCACTCTGTGTGCAATAATAGTGTTTAATATGATTTTTGAATGACTACCTTATGTCTGTACCCCCCACATACAATGATCTGTAGGGTCCCTCAGTCGAGCAGTACATTTCAAACACAGATTCAACCACAAAGACGGGTAAAATGAAGAAGCAAACATTGAATATCCTTTTGAGCGTGGTGAAGCTATTCATTAAACTTTGGATGGTGTCTCTACTGTAAATACACCCTGTCAATACAAATATACAGGCATCCTTCCTAACTTAGTTGCCGGAAAAAATTCCAGCACCACTCTCCATATTTTCAAGCATAGTGCTGGCTGCATCATGTTATCGGTATGCTTGTAATTGTTAAGGACTGGGGAGTTTTTTTCAGGATGAAAAATTAACTAAATGGAGCTAAGCACAGGAAAACCTGGTTCAGTCTGCTTTCCACCAGACATTGGGAGATTAATTCACCTTTCAGCAGGACAATAACCTGAAACACAAGACAAAATCTACATTGGAGTTGCTTACTAAGAAGACAGTGAATGTTCCTGACTGGCCGAGTTACAGTTTTGACTTAAATCTACAAGAAAATCTATGTCAAGACCTCAAAATGGTTGCCCAGAAACAATCTGATGGAGCTTGAAGAATTTTGAAATAATAATTGGCAAATGTTTCACAAAGGTGTCCTGTCAGCTGTTAGAATGAGGAGAAACAAAATTGTTGATCAAAATGCGTTTTTTGTCAGAATGCCTTCTGGAACATGTGAACTTTCATGTGCCTTAATAACAAACTTGTATTCCATCTTTAAATACGAATACAATTGTTAAACTACGAGCCTAGTTGTTTTAGCCACAGAAGAAAATAAGAAACCTTCCCGCTAGCCATGATTGGCTGAGATAATGAGTGGGCTGGACATGCCGAGAGATGAGTTTGGATTGGTCTACCATATAGCATGCATCTGTTTATTGGAGCTGGTCAGTATGTTTAGGTAATCGTTTCGAACGAGGCTTTTAAAAAAATGTATTGCATAGTTAAACTGCATAAACCAAATGTTAAGTTAAAGTGTACTGTTAGCTAGCTAACGTTAGCTGTCTGGCTCGCTAGCTAACGTTATGTATATGCTCTCCACTTTCTGTAGGACCAAGTTTTGAAATCAGTGGATTTCAAGTATGATAGCTATGGAGATGGAGAAAACACCAGCCTGGATTACATCGTCAAACAAGTCAACCATGCATGGCATCAGACAGGAGACACGTCAGAACATAATGTATACTGGTAAGATTTTCAGATATTACACGTTTCTAATTTTGACAGAAAGTGGTTTCAATTCAAGTGTACTGTTAGCTAGCTAACGTTAGCTGTCTGGGATACATCGTATCTCAGACACATTTGCTTGACTAGTTATAGCCATAGAACCTGGTTGGTTAGCTACCTGCAGATTCATGCAGGCTAGTAACGTCATGAGTTGTGATTATGGTCCATTGTTTAGCTAGCTAGCTACATGTCTTAACAAAAGACTCCACTCTAATTTTGACAAAGTATTTTCATTTCAAGTTAAAGTGTACTGTTAGCTAGCTAGCTAACATTAGCTGGCTGGCTCGCTAACTAACCTTACGTCATGCATTGGGATTCATTGTTTAGCTAGCTAGTTATCTAGCTACATTTCTTAACAAAAGAGTCTCATCTTAGTGTGCCAGAGCGCAGAATAACTGATGCATTTTTGAATGCTCAACACCCATTGAATATGTCCTTTATCAGTGTTGCCGGCAGCACAGTTAGTCACCAACGCTCTCGATAACATGGCAAAAGCCTAACCAGCTCTGCTAGGGTGAGTAAAATGGTCAGATTGGGGTGTTCTCTCATTATGTGTCTGTAAGTAGAAAGCCAATGTTAGCCAGTTAGCTTGGGTGCCTGACTGTAGTTGTGAGGTCAGAGCTTTCAGAACAACCCTACTTATTGGCCAGAGCGTCCAGTGTGCGCTCTGAATGCAAAACCACAGATAGAGTGATAGGGCAAGTATTGTTCAGTGAGCTGTTCTCTCTCTCTCGTAGATGTCTGGATGTAGCTGGCAAGTTAGTACAAAATGGTTGGATCAACCCCTAAAGGGTTTGAACAATGCTGAATGGGTGTAGACAAAGAAGGGCTCTCCATTAGTAGTACCAAAACATTGAAAGTAGGTTTTCTCAAAGGTGAGTTTACAAGTTGATCAACTTTCAAAGCATAATTACTTTCCCAGTGTTTCCTCAAAATGATATACCATTTTGTAGCTCTGAGTCTCTACTTTTATCCAATGTAAAAAAAAACTGAAATTCAAATGTTGCTACATAAGATCGGATCCAGAGTGTGAGTCACAAATGTACAAGTTGATAGTTCAGATTACAGGATGCCAAGGTCATATTTTTTCAATTTTCTGTTCCAGTTAAATGGTTGTTCAGATAAACTTAGATCTGTGGACCATACTTTTCTATTGGCTATCTGAGTATTTGAGCTTTCCAAAAATCTGTATATATTATAGAGATTACGTTTTTTTTTATAAATCTCATCAGTGGATGTTTCAGTAGTGGTCACAACAAAACCTATTCACCCTCAGGAGATGGGTCCTCAGATCCTCAAAAGGTTTTACAGCTGCACCATCGAGAGCATCCTGACAGGTTGCATCACTGCCTGGTATGGTACCTTCTCGGCCTCCGACCTCAAGGCACTACAGAGGGTAGTGTGTACGACACAGTACATCACCAGGGCCAAACTTCCTGCCATCCAGGACCTCTATACCAGGCAGTGTCAGAGGAAGGCCCTAAAAATTGTCAAAGACTCCAGCCACGCTAGTCAAAGACTGTTCTCTCTGCTACCGCCAGGCAAGTGGTACCGGACTGCCAAATCTAGGTCCAAGAGGCTTCTAAACAGCTTCTACCTCCAAGCCATAAGACTCCTGAACATCTCCTGAACATCTAATCAAATGGCTAACCAGACTATTTGCATTGCAAAATACGCTGCTGCTACTCTCAGTTATTAGTCACTTTAATAACTCTACCTACATGTACATATTACCTCAATTACCTCGACACCGGTGCCCCCGCACATTGACTCTGTACCAGTACCCACTGTATATAGCCACACTGTTGTCATTTACTGTTGCTCTTGAATGATTTGTTACTCTTATCTCTTACTTTTTTTAGGTATTTTCTTAAAACTGCATTGTTGGTTTAGTGCACGGATCCCGTTAACGAGATCAAAATCGACAACATCCGGTGACGCTGGAGCGCGCCAAATTCAAATGACAAAATTGTATTATTAAACATGCATGAACATGCAAGTCTCCGACATCATTTAAACGCAAAACTTCTTGTTAAACCAACCGCATTATCAGATTTCAAAAAGGCTTTAAGGCGAAAGCATACCATGCGATTATCTGAGGACAGCGCCCAGCATACAATAGCATTAAAAACATTTTCCAAACCAGCAGAGGCATCACAAAAGTCAGAAATAGCTTTGAAGATCTTCCTCTGTTTGCAATCCCAAGGGTCCCAGCTACACAATAAATGGTTGTTTTGTTTGATAAAGTCCTTTATTTCCCAAAAAAGTCAGATTAGTGGGCGCGTTTGATTCAGTAATCCCCCCATTCCACTAGTTCATCATGCTTACAAAGGAATCCCAAAAGTTACCAATAAACTTAGTCCAAACAAGTCAAACAACGTTTCTAATAAATCTTCAGGTACCCTAATATGTCAATAAAATTTAAGACAGAATGCAGTATGTTCAATCCTGGAGAAAATTAACAAGGTGCGCACCCTCATCCACGAGCGCCACAACAGTACAGTCAAAATGAGAGCCACCTTGAAAAACTACAACTACTAAATCATTTTTTAAAAAAAACAAGCCTGAAACCCTTTCTAAAGTCTTTTGACATCTAGTGGAAGCCATTGGAACTTCAATCTGGGAGCTATTTATTTGTTCTTCCCACAGACAAGCGTTGAAATGGACAGTGACCTTAAAAAAAACAATTCTGTATGGATTTCCCTCTGGTTTTTGCCTGCAATATCAGTTCTGTTATACTCACAGACATTATTTTAACAGCTCTAAAAACTTCAGAGTTTTCTATCCAGTGCTACCAATCATATGCATATTCAATCACATGCATATTCCTATTCCGAGTAACAGACAGTTTACTTCCAAACACTGCCCCCTAGCCCTAAGGTTTTTTTTAAGGGCTTGTAAGTAAACATTTCACTGTATTTTTTTATTTTCCTTTATTTAACTGGGCAAGTCAGTTAAGAACAAATTCTTATTTAAAATGACGGCCTACCCCAGCCAAACCTGGATGACGCTGAAATGTTATGAAGAGTGATCAGATGAATTGCAATTAAATGCAAATTCCCTCTTTACCATGCAAATGAACTGAATCCTCAAAAAACATTTCCACTGCATTTCAGCCCTGCCAAAAAAGGACCAGCTGACATCATGTCAGTGATTCTCTCGTTAAAACAGGAGTGTTGCTGATTGAGTTTGAATAACAGACTGGAAGCTTCAAAAGGAGGGTGGTGCTTGGAATCATTGTTCTTCCTCTGTCAACCTTGGTTACCTGTAAGGAAACACTGATTATGCAAGAATGGGCTGCCATCAGTCAGGATGTGGCCCAGAAGTTAATTGGCATCATGCCAGGGTGGATTGCATACGTCTTGAAAATGAAGGGTCAACATTGCAAATATTGAGTCTTTGCATCAACTTCATGTAATTGTCAATAAAAGCCTTTGACACTTATGAAATGCTTATAATTATACTTCAGTATTCCATAGTAATATCTTACAAAAATATCTAAAGACACTGAAGCAGCAAACTTTGTGGAAATTAATATTTGTGTCATTCTCAAAACTTTTGGTCACAACTGTACAGTATTACCTCTTCCGGGTTACAGGAGACACCATATGTCTCTCCAGGGGGTGGACCATTCATGTCTAAACCAATTTAGGATGGGACGATATAGGTGTGTCTCTTTGTTAACAAGAGCTGGTACGCGATCTCTATTGCTAAGGACATCTTGAGTTAGAATACCTCATAATAAGCTGCCCCAGAAATTATTTACTAAGACCGTTTTTATCTATATTTTTCGCAGCAGTCTTTTTACTAACACAAACCGATGCTGGCACTAAGACCACACTCAATGAGCCGTATATAGGGCCATAAACAAACATCCAGGGGCGGCGCTTCTCGTGGCTGGTGATTTTAATACAGAAAAACTGAAATCCATTTTACTTCATTTTTACCAGCATGTCATCTGTGCAAATAGAGTCATCAATACTCTAGATCACCTTTACTTCACACACAGAAATGCATACAAGGCACTTCCTTACCCTCCCTTTGGCAAATCTAGCCATTACTCTATCCTCCTGATTCCTGTTCAAACAAGAAGTACAAGTGACGCGCTCAATACGGCCGTGGTCCGAGGAAGTGGACGCTGAGCTACAGGACTGTTTCACTAGCACAGACTTGGAATATGTTCCAGGATTCATCCAATAATATTGAGGAGTTTACCACATCAGTCACCGGCTTCCTTAATAAGTGCATCAAATCAAATGTATTTATATAGCCCTTCGTGCATCAGCTAATATATCAAAGTGCTGTACAGAAACCCAGCCTAAAACCCCAAACAGCAAGCAATGCAGGTGTAGAAGCACGGTGGCTAGGAAAAACTCCCTGGAAAGGCCAAAACCTGGGAAGAAACCTAGAGAGGAACCAGGCTATGAGGGGTGGCCAGTCCTTATCTGGCTGTGCCTTGTGGAGATTATAATAGAACATTGCCAAGATGTTCAAATGTGCATAAATGACCAGCATGGTCAAATAGTAATAATCACAGTAGTAGTCAACGGTGCATCAAGTCAGTACCTCAGGAGTAAATGTCAGTTGGCTTTTCATAGCCAATCATTGAGAGTATCTCTACCGCTCCTGCTGTCTCTAGAGAGTTGAAAACAGCAGGTAGCACGTCCTGTGAACAGGTCAGGGATCCATAGCCGCAGGCAGAACAGTTGAAACTGGAGCAACAGCATGGCCAGGAGCACGGCCAGGTGGACTGGGGACAGCAAGGAGTCATCAGGCCAGGTAGTCCTGAGGCATGGTCCTAGGGCTCAGGTCCTCCGAGAGAGAGAAAGAAAGAAAGAAAGAAAGAGAGAAAGAGAGAATTAGAGAGAGCATACTTAAATTCACACAGGACACCGGATAAGACAGGAGAAATACTCCAGATATAACAGACTGACCCTAGCCCCCCAACACATAAACTACTGCAGCATAAATACTGGAGGCTGAGACAGGAGGGGTCATGAGACACTGTGGCCCGTCCGATGATACCCCCGGACAGGGCCAAACATGCAGGATATAACCCCACCCACTTTGCCAAAGCACAGCCCCCACACCACTAGAGGGATATCTTCAACCACCAACTTACCATCCTGAGACAAGGCCGAGTATAGCCCACGGAGATCACCGCCACGGCACAACCAAAGGGGGGGGGGGGGGCTGCCAATCCAGACAGGAAGATCATGTCAGCGACTCAACCCACTCAAGTGACACACCCCTCCTAGGGACGGCATGGAAGAGCACCAGTTAGCCAGTGACTCAGCCCCTGTAATAGGGTTAGAGGCAGAGAATACCAGTGGAGAGGGGGGAACCGGCCAGGCAGAGACAGCAAGGGCGGTTCGTTGCTCCAGAGCCTTTCCATTCAGCTTCACACTCCTGGGCCAGACTACACTCAATCATATGGCCTACTGAAGAGATGAGTCTTCATTGAAGACTTATAGGTTGAGACCGAGTTTGCGTCTCTCACATGGGTAGGCAGACCATTCCATAAAAATGGAGCTCTATAGGAGAAAGCCCTGCCCAGCTGTTTGCTTAGAAATTCTAGGGACAATTAGGAGGCCTGCGTCTTGTGACCGTAGCGTACGTGTAGGTATGTACGGCAGGACCAAATCGGAAAGATAGGTAGGAGCAAGCCCATGTAATGTTTTGTAGGTAAGCAGTAAAACCTTGAAATCAGCCCTTGCCTTAACAGGAAGCCAGTGTAGGGAGGCTAGCACTAGTGTAATATGATCACATTTTTTGGTTCTAGTCAGGATTCTAGCAGCCGTATTTAGCACTAACTGAAGTTAATTTAGTGCTTTATCCGGGTAGCCGGAAAGTAGAGCATTGCAGTAGTCTAACCTAGAAGTAACAAAAGCATGGATACATTTTTCTGCATAATTATTGGACAGAAAGTTTGTGATTTTTGCAATGTTACGTAGATGGAAAAAAGCTGTCCTTGAAACAGTATTGATATGTTCGTCAAAAGAAAGATCATGGTCCAGAGTAACGCAGAGGTCCTTCACAATTTTGTTTGAGATGACTGTACAACGATCAAGATTAATTGTCAGATTCAACAGAATTTCTCTTTGTTTCTCGGGACCTAGAACAAGCATCTCTGTTTTGTCTGATTTTAAAAGTAGAAAGTTTGCAACCATCCACTTCCTTATGTCTGAAACACAGGCTTCCAGCGAGGGCAATTTTGAGGCTTCACCATGTTTCATTGAAATGTACAGCTGTGTGTCATCCGCAACGCAGTGAAAGTTAACATTATGTTTTCAAATGACATCCCCAAGAGGTAAAATATATAGTGAAAACAATAGTGGTCCTAAAACGGAACCTTGAGGAACACTGAAATTTACAGTTGATTTGTCAGAGGAAAAACCATTCACAGAGACAAATTGATATCTTTCCGACAGATAAGATCTAAACCAGGCAAGAACTTGTCCGTGTAGACCAATTTGGGTTTCCAATCTCTCCAAAAGAATGTGGTGATCGATGGTATCAAAAGCAACACTAAGGTCTAGGAGCACGAGGACAGATGCAGAGCCTCAGTCTGATGCCATTAAAAGGTCATTCACCTTCACAAGTGCAGTCTCAGTGCTATGATGGGGTCTAAAACCAGACTGAAGTATTTTGTATACATTGTTAGTCTTCAGGAAGGCAGTTAGTTGCCGCGCAACAGCTTTTCTTAACATTTTGAGAGGAATGGAAGATACGATATGGCCGATAGTTTTTTATATTTTCTGGGTCAAGGTTTGGCTTTTTCAATTTTGGCTTTTTCAGTCAGGCCAATCACATCAAGATTATGATCAGTGATTAGTTCATTGACTATAACTGCCTTTGAAGTGAGGGATCTAACATTAAGTAGCCCTATTTTGAGATGTGAGGTATCACAATCTCTTTCAATAATGGCAGGAATGGAGGAGGTCTTTATTCTAGTAAGATTGCTAAGGCAAACACGGCCATGTTTAGTTTTACCCAACCTAGGTCGAGGCACAGACACGGTCTCAATGGGGATAGCTGAGCTGACTACACTGACTGTGCTAGTGGCAGACTCCACTAAGCTGGCAGGCTGGCTAACAGCCTGCTGCCTGGCCTGCACCCTATTTCATTGTGGAGCTAGGGGAGATAGAGCCCTGTCTATGTTCGTAGATAAGATGAGAGCACCCCTCCAGCTAGGATGGAGTCCGTCACTCCTCAACAGGCCAGGCTTGGTCATGTTTGTGGGTGAGTCCCAGAAAGAGGGCCAATTATCTACAAATTCTATCTTTTGGGAGGGGCAGAAAACAGTTTTCAACCAGCGATTGAGTTGTGAGACTGCTGTAGAGCTCATCACTCTCCCTAAATGGGAGGGGGCCAGAGACAATTACTCGATGCCGACACATCTTTCTAGCTGATTTACACGCTGAAGCTATGTTGTGCTTGGTGACCTCTGACTGTTTCATCTTAACATCGTTGGTGCCAACATGGATAACAATATCTCTATACTCTCAACACTCGGCAGTTTTAGCTTTGGCCAGCACCATCTTCAGATTAGCCTTAATGTCGGTAGCCCTGTCCCCAGGTAAACAGTGTATGATCGCTGGATGATTCGTTTGAAGTCTAATACTGTGGATAATGGAGTCGCCAATGACTAGGGTTTTCAATTTGTCAGAGCTAATGGTGGGAGCCTTCGGCGTCTCAGACCCCGTAACCGGAGGAGTAGAGACAAGAGAAGGCTCGGCCTCTGACTCCGACACGCTGCTTAATGGGGAGATCCGGTTGAAAGTTTCTGTCGGCTGAATGACCGACACCGGTTGAGCATTCCTACAGCATTTCCCTCCAGAAGCCATGAGAAAGTTGTCCGGCTGCGGGGACCATGCGAGGGGATTTATACTAACGTTACTATCTGTACTTACTGGAGGCACAGACGCTGTTTCATCCTTTCCCACACTGAAATTACCCTTGCCCAACGATTGCGTCTGAAGCTGGGCTTGCAGCACAGCTATCCTCGCCATAAGGTGATCATTCTCCTGTATATTATGAGTACAGCGACTGCAATTAGAAGGCATCATGTTAATGTTACTACTTAGCTTTGGCTGTTGGATGTCTTGACGAACCATATCCAGATAAAACGTCCGGAGTGAAAAAGTTGAATGAAAAAAAGTTGAGTGATGGGAAAAACTAAAAATGTAAACAGTAATAAAAAAGTAAAAACCATAAAGTTTCAGGTAGCAAAGTAAGGTTGGCAACAAAACGCACAGCAGCACGGAAACAAGTCTGCATTGACGACGTCATCCCCACAGGGACCGTACGTACATATCCCAACCAAAAGTAATGGATTACAGGCAACATCCGCACTGAGCTAAAGGCGAGAGCTGCTGCTTTCAAGGAGCGGGACACTAATCCGGACTCATAAGAAATCCAGTTAAGGCCTCAGACGAGCCATCGTCATGATAATGAGACCGCCTTTAGAGAGTTCAGTGACCTGGCAGTGTGGTGCCAGGACAGCAATGTCTCCCTCAACGTCTGTAAGACAAAGGAGCTGATTGTGGACTACAGGAAACGGAGGGCCGAGCACGCCCCCATTCACATCGAAGGGGTTGCAGTGTCCACGACACTAAGGAATGAACATGGTCCACACACACCAACACAGTCGTGAAGAAGGCACAACAATTCCTCTTCCCTCTTAGGACGCTGAAAAGATTTGCCATGGGCTCTCAAATTCTCAAAAGGTTCTACAGCTGCACCATTTTGAGAATCTTGACTGGCTGCACCACTTGGCATGGCAAATGCTCGGCATCCGACCACAAACAGCTACAGATAGTACTGTGTACGGCCCAGTACATCACTGGAGCCGAGCTCCATGCCATCCAGAACCTCTTTACCAGGTGGTGTCAGAAGACAAGCAACACTGAACCAAGGATCTAAAAAATGTCAAAGACTTCAGCCACCCAAATCATAGACTACTCTCTTTGCTAATGCACGGCAAGCAGTACCGATGCACCAATTCTGGAACCAACAGGACCCTGAACAGCGTCCACCCCCAAGCCATAAGACTACTTAATAGTTAACCAAATAGCTACCCGAACTATCTGCACTGACAATCTTTACACTAACTCTTTGCACTAACTCTACTGTTAATTATTTCTCCTGTTTCAGTGTGCTCACACTTGAAATAGAATGGATTTGAGTGAATGAGAGAGAAACAGACGGGCCAGGAGCGTCAATGGCATCATAGTGTATCAAATTAGAAAGCAAGTCTGCTAAAATAAGCAAATACATTGCAGGGGTTGATTGTAGAAAAGGAATTAGAAGAATTGTTATGATCTTCCCTATGCTAAGTAGACTAAATATAGTTTAAATGTATTAAATTGGGCTGTAAGCTAAGGTTTATCAGTAGACTACATACTGTATATGACAACAATTGCATCCAACCTGTGTTGATTTCGATCATAGCCATATAGCCTATGCAGGCTACGGTTGGAATACTCGAGGACTCTGATGACAAGAGAGAATACTATAGAAGACTTAGACTGTTTGTTTATCAACAACTCTGGTTTATTAGCGACAACATCCTCGTGAGCTAACAAAGCAACAACAGTTTAACACAGTCCCATAGGACATCTAAGGTGAGTCAAAAGGAACTCACAACAATAACTCCCAGGGGCTTCATAGCGAACAAATACAACTGTTTACTATTGATTTTCATGACAATCACGTTAGCATACGCTACACAGTGTATGTCAATTGATGCTGGCTACTCTCGCACGCAAATTTCACACCATTGACAGGTGTCTCACAATGTGATTTTGTCACGCATGCTCCCTCCCTCGAGGGTGCCAGGCTGCCCTTCATTACGCACGTCTGTCACCATCATTACACGCAGCAGCGCTCATTGGACTCACCTGGACTCATTCTCTTTGTTGATTGCCCCGTCTATAATTGTCTGCTCCCCCGTTTGTTCCCTGTGTCAGCATTGATGTTGTTATTTTGTCCCCTGTCCAGACACTGTTCCTGTCCATTATTTATTCAATGTTCTCCCTGTACCTGCTTCCTGTCTCCAGCGTCAATCCTCACAGATTTTGGCTTTAGTCTACACCTCTACATCTGTTGTTTACGAAACATGTGACAAATAACATGTTATTTTGATTTGATTTACACATATTAACATTGTCATAATAATTATCATTATTAATCAGTAAATCAAAATGAACTTGAAAAGAGCTTTCACAAATCAATTTCTCACAGATCAGAAACCACATAAATGTCTCCCCTGATTCCTTCATATGTCTCCCATGCCCCTCTACTTTCCCCTGCTATCTCCCTTTCCCCTCTCGCCCCTACCCTGCCCTCACCCTGTCAGCTGCATTGGCAGATCTGTGTATGAGAATATACTGTACATAGCCATATTGGAGGAGAGCCCATCCCATCACATCCCAGGCCCTGCCTCTCCGAGTGGCATTTCTACCAAATGCCATTATCACCCGATGGCCATTTGTTTAGCCACCAGAATAGATCACCTTTATGATGCCTTCTGCCAGCGAACACATGCAGGTTAGCGCTTTTCTTCATGAATCTTGTTCTGGAGGCAGCTCTGCAGAGTGGTCACTAGCTGGCAGAGCCACAAAGTCATAAAGTCTGATTTTAAACCTAACCTTAACCTTAACACTAACCTTGTCACACCCTGATCAGTTACACCTGTCCTCGTTATTGTCTCCACCCCCTCCAGGTGGCACTTATTTTCCTCAGTGTATTTATCCCTGTGTTTCCTGTCTCTTTGTGCCAGTTCGTCTTGTATGTTTCAATTTTGACTTTGCAGCTGGCCCATCTAGCGGAAATCGCTCAGTTCTGCCTCCAGGACAAGATTCATCCCAATAAACGTCAACCTGCCTGACGCCCACACAGTATACACATGCACACTCAGACATACACAGGCAGACAACGGCTGCACACACACGTAAGTCGCGGTATCAGAATGCAAATATATTGTATGCAACAAAATGCCTAGCGCATAGACAACAAAGTTTGTTTGTGCATGTATGATCGCGCGTGTGTGTGTGTGTGTGTGTGTGTGTGACTCACCAGTGGTCCGGGGGGCACAGCCCTGTGCAGTGCTGGCCTGTATAGGGAGACAGTACCACAAGGAGTTAGAGTTCTGGACCAGCACAGCATTCATCCACATACCACAGCTGCTGATCACTCCTAGAGGACAGGAGAGGAACACACACGTACACACACATTCAAGAATGTACAGGCATAAATGCATGCATGAGCACACACACGCCAGTGGATACTGCTGAGGGGAGGACGGCTCATAATAATGGCTGGAATTGAGCATGTGGCATGGTATCAAACACATCAAACACATGGCTTCCATGTGGCTGATACCATTACACTGACTCCATACCTGCCATTGTTATGAGCTGTCCTCCCCTCAGCAGTCACCACTGATACACACACACTGAAGCGTGCATGCGCAGGCAAACAAACGGCCGCACAAATGCACGCAAGCACACACACACACACACACACAAAAACACACACACAACCGTCAGTAAATGAAATCACAAGGAATTATCCAAACATTATTACAGGCACATAATGAAACAGCATGGGGGCCAAAGTCTCTTCTTCCTCCATCAAAATGCATATGGGGCTCAAAAGATCATGTTTGTGGTAAGAACCTATTCTGCTTTAATGATAATGCGTCCACCCAGAGAAAACCATTTCACGTCTGTGTAAAGAAATAAAGACACAAAGCAGACGCTAGTACATCTCCACACTAGGGGCGTGCGTCCAAAACGGCGCCCTGTTCCCTACGTAGTGCACTACTTTTGACCAGTGCCCGATGTGCACTAAATAGGGAATAGGGTGCAATCTGGGACACAGCCCCAGTGAATCCGTGGCTGTGAGAGTGTTGTAATAAGCCCAGGTTGATAGGAAGCCTAATACATAACAGGCTTATTCTCCTGCTTGTCTCCATGTTTCCCACACTTTAATCCCCTGTGGGATTAGCCAACAAATCCCCAGGAAAATTGGGGGAAAACTCCTCCAGACTTCTAGTAGTGTGAAACCAAGGAAATCATATAGACTACATACTGACTCCATATTGTGAGCAGCCAGGGCGAAAATAATTATACGACGCATCCTTTGACAAGAATTAAAGCCATTTGATGGTGTTTTAAATGCGAGATAATCTGGCAATTGTGACGTTTTTTTTTTTCTCATAATAAATGGCTGTCAGATTAGCGATGCTGTCATTTTTCACGTCTAATAGGCGTGGAGGGTTTATGGAGCGAAATGCGCACGTTATACACTATACGCATTATACACACATCTCATACATCCCACCCATACACACATGCTTTACACATCATACACACATTATACACACACGTTGAACATGATACTGTGCATTCTACAGGCTTTCACTGAGCTGGCAGAAGAGTGAGGTTTTAATATGCATTAAAGGAAATGAAATGGTAACGAGGAAGTGTTCAGGATTTCTTTAGGCTCTTCATTGAGTGTATTTATTCCAGATCACTGTTTTATTTGATCGCCTTCATTTAAGTGGTGACGAGATCGCCAAATGTAGAATGATCTTAGAAAAAAGGATTTAGCAGAAGAAACGAAATCCATAAAACAAATACGCTTCTTTTTCGATACCAAAATATTCACCACCAAAAGCGAACTCAATATATATTTTTTTAAATACATTTTTGGTTATTGAAGTAAGAGTATTGACAGCAATAAAATGGTGACAGACTCAAATATACAAGCGCAAGCTAAGAGCGAGTCTCATGTTTAGCACATGTTCTCCTCAGGGCATGTATAGCAAACCATTATATAGCATCAGATGTCTTTCCTTCTATACAGTCCTTTACCAACATGTCATACGTTCCCCCATATTTCTCATCAAACTATACAGAATAGTTTTACTTGTGATGCTTTATTCTGTACACCATACATTGTTTGGTAAGAGCATCTGCTCAACGACGTGTGTAAGTGTTTGTACGAGTGTTAACACCTGCTAAACAAAAAGGTAATGAAGGAAATAATGTGTGTGTGTGTGTGTACGTGCTTTATATTTAAGTGTGTGTGTGTGTGTGTGTGTGTGTGTGTGTGTGTGTACGTGCTTTATATTTAAGTGTGTGTGTGTGTGTGTGTGTGTGTGTGTGTGTGTGTGTGTGTGTGTGTGTGTGTGTGTGTGTGTGTGTGTGTGTGTGTGTGTGTGTGTGTGTGTGTGTGTGTGATTGAGGATCTCTTATGGCAGTGTGGTCCCAGCCTGCAGTTCACAGCTTCAGTCAAAAGAGAGCACTTGCCATCCACTTAAAGAAGCAGCTAGCGCTTATCATCTCTCTCTCTCTCTCTCTCTCTCTCTCTCTCTCTCTCTCTCTCTCTCTCTCTCTCGCTCTCTCTCTCTCTCTCTCTCTCTCTCTCTCTCTCTCTCCTTCACAGTACTTTTACAATCACTCATCTAAATGTGGCTGTGACGCGTATGGCAATCCAAACGTATTTTGAGTGCTGTGACTAGTATGTGAAATGATACCGTCAATTTCAGAAAACATCTCTCTGTATTAAAATGTTTTCCAGTTTGAGGTGTGTGTACAAACACAAGGTGTGTTTAGCTCCTCATTCCTTACCGTTTTCACTATCCCCATGTGACACTTCGTTGGACCATCTAGTTTCAACTGCCGTGTCAAGTCCATGAAATGACCCCGCTCTTCCCCCTTTTGTCCTCACAACCCCTCCCCAACCCCTTACCGTTGGGTGTGCCTGGGGGTGTCCAGGTGATGTTGAGGGCGTGGGAGCAGAGGGGGGTGACGGAGTGGGCAGGGATGTTCTATGTGAGCCTCGCTAGGGGGGCAGCCTCCACCCTACATGTCTAAATACATAGGAAACACACACATATACGACCAGGTCCATAATTATTGACACAATTGATAAAGATTAGCAAAGAAAGACTGTATGAAATAAATCATACCGATACTGAGCTACAGTATATTGTATGCTCACATTTTTAATTTTTTATTATATCATTTTATATGAATACAATTGCTCAGATCGAGATGTAAAAAATAAATAGGAAAAAGATAGTACTCAAAATGATTGGTAACCCTTTTTTCAATACCTTTCAATACCTGTCAATACCTGTCAATACCTTTCAATACCTGTCAATACCTTTCAATACCTGTCAATACCTGTCAATACCTGTCAATACCTGTCAATACCTCAGTTTGCGATGACAATGGCACTTAGTCTTTTTTCTAAAAATGTTTAACCATTTCTTAATGGATTTTGATGTGTGCTTGGGGTTATTGTCTTGCTGGAAATATGATAACCTCTCACCATCACCAACAACATGGGAGGTCAGCATTTTTGGGGGGCTATGATATTTACGCCTCCGTAACATTCTCACTCAACGTGAGTCACGATTCATTCACGATTATCCCTTAAAATGGTACCATCCACATTAATGTAAAAGTGTTCAGAAACATTCTATTCTTATTTACAATAAAAATGACAATAAAACATTGACCATTCATTTCTATTGGACAAAAAATAATCCGAAACACAACCAAAACAAACTGTAAATGAATCCAGTTTGTAGAGTCACAAGTTTTGATGTAGCCGTTGTGTGCTAGAAATATGGGACCAAATACTTAACTTCTGACTAAATTTAATACACTATGAGTGAATTTGTCCACATCTTTATGACTCCTTCAAAATGGGGGACTAGATACATGAAGTGCTTTCATTTCAAAACAGTAAAATAGATAAGTATGAAAATACGCTCAAATAAAAGGGGACATTCTGTACTGTCACCTCATATAAAACCCCTCAAATCCAATATGCTGGAGTATGGAGACAATTCAAAGTTTTAGCTTCACTGTCTAAATAAATACGTAGGGGAGTGTGTGTGAGTACCATAGAGATAGATAGAGGACTCTAGTGCCTAAAAGTCCAATTTAGCATGGGCAGCACCAAATAAGGACTTTCACCATTTTGAAGTAGTCAACTGAGTGGTACATCCTATGGGTTAAGAAAGGAACACATCATTCCATCCAGGTCATCAGGAGGGAACAACCAATGAATTATACTCGTGAGGAAACATTCCGTAACTGTAGGTGGCAGTAAATCGCCATCCTTGGCTTTATACCTGTTCAGAAAACACACTCCAGGGGGCAGTATGCAACCTTTCAGTTTGTTTACCAACTCATAGAAGTAGTACTTCAAAATAGAGATGGCCTCAATAATGGGGCTAATGCAATGATGTGTCCTCTAACTATCTCTATGGCGTGTTCCCACAGCAACAATGAAGCTGTAGGTGGCTCCTGGTGTCAGATTACAGAGGGTGTGGTCTTCAAACAGTTGAAAGCTGTTATAAACACACACGGGCTCCTCCCCTTCTACCAACAGGTACACAGTTGAACTCTAACACCCTGTTCACCTGCTTAGGACGAGACCACCTGGAAGAATAGAGAGAGCAAAGGAGCGAGGGAAGAAGAGAGAGGGAAGGAGAGAGAGAGAGAGAGAGGGAGGGATAGAGAGAGGGAAAGAGAGAGAGAAGGAAAAGGGGAGGGAAGAAAAAGAGAGCGGGAGGGAGAGAGCATCATTGTATGTATTCTCTTCATATAGCAGGACTTTGACACAGGCCTGAGTAGCTCAAGGGGAGAACAGTAAGAACGTTTGAACCCCAGACCTCCTTTTTTCTGGACCATTTCCCCAACCACTATGCGGCTGTGTGCGTGTGTGGCAGAGGCCTCCTGGCTGTTCAGAAAGTCTTTATCGGGCCAGACGAGGGGCCCTCGTCTGGCAGACGGAAACGGAACAGACACACACACACACACACACACCCCCACACACACACACAAACACTGCTGGGATTGACTTTCCGTGGACTAAATATAGAACAGAGGACACAGCTATCAGATGAGGGATCCAGATGAGAGAGAGAGAGACATCGAAGAAGAGGGCGAGAGAGAGACAGAGACATCGAGAGAGAGAGAGAGAGAGAGAGAGAGAGAGAGAGAGGATATATGGAGAGAGGGAGAGATGGAGAGAGAGAAGTTTTTACACCCTTCTGATAAAAGAACGAAATCCACATTACACTACACAACACAACACACCATTCACAAAACAAGTACCAATCTGAACACAGATTTTTTTGACACTTTTTAAGGATGTCTTTGTCGTTAACAATCTTGCATTTCCCAATCACTGCAGACAATTACACTGAATGCACAAAACATTAGGAACACCTGCTCTTTCCATGACATTTACTGACCCGGTGAATCCAGGTGAAAGCTATGATCCCTTATTGATGTCACTTGTTAAATCCACTTCAATCAGTGTAGATGAAGGGGAGGAGACAGGATAAAAGGAGGATTTTTAAGCCATGAGACAATTGAGACATGGATTGTGTATGTGTGCCGTTCAGAGGGCGAATGGGCCAGACAAAAGATTTAAGTGCCTTTGAACGGGGCATAGTAGTAAGTGCCAGGCGCACCGGTTTGAGTGTTTCAAGAACTGCAACTGCGGGAAGCATTGGAGTTGACATGGGCCAGCATCCCTGTGGAAAGCTTTCGACACGTTGTAGAGCCCATGCCCCGACCAATTGAGACTGTTCTGAGGGCAAAAGAAGGTGTTTTCTAATGTGCTGTACACGCAGGGTATGTGTTCTTGTTCTAATTGGCCCAAGCCCCCAGAGAAAACCACTCCCTTAAGACCATTTACAATTCTAATTGGCCTAGGACTCAAGATGCCACGCCCCTTAGGACCACCAGTTCCACCTTCAGTGTGGGCCATTTTTAAAAGTGATGCATGTGCGGTGTGTTGTGTATGACTGAGGAGTGTGTTAGTGTACAATTAGCCTGACTAACTAATCTATCACATTCATCAGCTGATATATACAGTGTGGATAGTGGCAGCAATGAATTATAGCGTTTAGGGTCGTGAAACCAGAGGGCAGTTTTTATACAATGATTTCCTAATTGATTGCTGGATTTCAGAATGCAAAATACTTCCCCCCCCAAAATTGTACAGAAGACATCCAATCATACGGAATCATAATTATCACTCGAATGCAGGACATGTAAAACTTGTAGTGTGTTTGAGGCTTGAAAAGCTTCTGACGTTTGTAATTCCCACACTTAGAAATTTCCAACGAAAAATGTATCAACCCTTATGTATCAACATAAATTATAATCCACATAATAATTCACATTATGGATTATTTCCCTGCTGTAGCATACTGTCTCAAATTAAGATCCTACTTCTTTAGGGTCATATAAATGTATATAAACGTAAAATGGACCCAAACTGTATGTTCATTTTAAAGAGTAACACAGTGACCATGAGGCCATGGGGAAACGTGTCTCCGTAGCCCAAATCTGATGTGTGCAAGTGTGTGTACTCTGAAGATGTGTTGCACAGGAAATTGTGTGTGTGTGTGTGTGTGTGTGTTGGCCAAGCGAGGGCAGAGTGGGGGGGGGGAGTGTTTTTGCTGATATTGTTTTGTGCATATCCAGCAGGCAGGCCTCTCAACCTTTCTCACAGGCAGGATGCAACAGAACAAAAGAGTATCGAACACATATGATCCCTCCACAGCACCTATTAGGATTCTGCTAACAGAGCAGTACCTCTCAGCTCACAGTCCACAATTACAGCCTCAAAGGAGAGAGACAGAGAGATATCTGTAATGTCAAATTATAGCAAAGCTCCTGTTTTTCTTCTCTCTCTCTCTCTCTCTCTCTGTAATCACTCTTGATTCTTTATTTTATGCCTCTCTTGCTCTCTGTCTCTCTCAATAATTCAATCTCTTCCTTTCTTTCGGTTTCTTTCTTTCGCACGTTTCTGTTTTCTCTCCCTCTGTCTGCGCGTATGTCTGCATGTGTGTGACTGTGTCTGTGCGTGGGTGCGCTCGTGTGTGTGTGTGTGTGTGTGCTTGTGTGGGTGTGTGTACACTATGAAGAAAAGAGGTCAAATGACAAGGATAATCAGCCAGGTTACCCATGATACTTCAGTGATAATGCCAGAGAAATCCATGTTTCTCCAAAAACCGGCTTCGAGGGCATTATCACTTTTATACAACGGATTACCAACATATTCAAATAACGATTGACATATTTGTTTTGATGAATTTATTCATCGTATTTCATCCTTCCACGAGATATAGTCCCGGCACACATTTAGAGTTGCTACCAAAGCCGGCTGATCGTTCATTCTATCGGTTCGGGTGCCAGAGACACGACCCAGTCATTCAGTCTTTTGTTCTGTAACTCTGGACGTGTTGTTCGTTCTAAATGTTCCACTGCCATCCTGGCTGGCAACGTTCTTATCCCTTGCTTGCAGGCTAGCCAACTACGGCAAACTTAAAGTCACGTTAAACAGTGCAGCCAGAATAACAACAAAGTAGCTGCATTTTCATTTGTTTAAGCTGTAAGCATCTGCCAAAGGAAGCACGATCGAATCCAGCGCTAGGAAGTTGTTTTTGAGATTTTTCTTTTAAGCCCTAACCTTAATCACTTGTAGTTAATGCCTAAACTCAACCTTAAACACCTCGAAATGGGATGTTTTCAACAACTTTGAAATTTGAGAAACATGGATGAAGGTGTAAATCTGATGTGAGACTGTGAGAGAGGAGATGGAAGTACACTCTTCGGGGGGGGAGGGTTCTTCAGCTGTCCCCATAGGATAACCTTTTTTGGTTCCAGGTAGAACCCATTTTTCCCCGAACTGTTCGTCTATCTCTTCTATGTATTCTCCTTGTCCTTTACCTTGTGTGATCATCAGTAAAGTGCTGACATTTTCCTGAGAGAGAGATCAGTGCATCGCACCCTAACCCGCTGGCCTCACTCTCCCTGTAACACACTGTCTGCATACACTCTTCTGTATTCTGACTTATTCATTCACCCTCTCCTTCCTCTCGCCTGTGTGTGTGTGTGTGTGTGTGTGTGTGTGGCACGGTGCCCTCCTGCGGTGGGTCTTAAGTGATGGTGGTCAGGGGCTCTAATGGCTTTCATACAGATTGAGAGAGAAAGGGCCGGGGCAGACGTGTACACACACACACACACACACACACACACACACACACACACACACACACACACACACACACACACACACACACACACACAGTTATAGAGACACACACATATACAGTTCCCCTCTCTCTCCCTGTGTAGGTGAGAGGTCAAGTGCAGGAGAATATTCCGCATGCTAAACAGGACTGCAGAAGGTCACCGTCTGCCTTTTCATTCAGTCAGCCGACGCACGCGTGCACGCACACACACACACAGACACACACTCTCCCGCACAAATACACAACCTACCTCTTTCATTCTCTCGGCATCCCTCCCTGTTTTCTTACTTTTATTGTTCTCTCCATAGTCCATATCTCTCTCCTGTCATTTTCATCCCTTTCTCCATACTCTCTCTCCCCCTCTCTTTTCCCTTTACCCTCCCCTCTCTCCCCCTCTCTTTCCCCCTTTCCCTCCCCCTCTCTTTTCCCTTCTACCTCCCCCATCTCTCAATATCTTTCCATTTCTCCCTTCCTCTATCTCCCCACCTCTTGTTGGAGGACAGTCAATGCCACGCAGTCTAAACCCATCTATCTACCTATAAGCCCACAGTCTTTTTAAAGATGTCATATTCAATGACATGGGGAGTTTTTTATGCCTATATTACCCTGCTCAGACATGTACGCACGCACGCACGCACACACACACACACACACACACACACACACACACACACACACACACACACACACACACACACACACACACACACACACACACACACACACACACACACACACACACACACACACACCCTAGTCCAGCTGTACATGGCCCATGCTGTACCTTAGTTGTTTTTATGGAGCAGAAACACGTCTACTCCTAAGTACACAAACAAAACACATGTATATTCTGAAAATCATAGACACTCAGGACACTTTCATTTTTTTCTCTCCAGATTTATTATTTTATTATGTCAAGGCAATATAGTCAATTCCCTTATATGTAGAGGTGTGTGTGTGTGTACTTACCGTGTGTAGACAGTGCAGGAGTCTAGCACGGTGAGGCTGGGTGGCTCCTTGTCTCCATGTGGCTGCTGGGAGGTGAGCAGGGTGACCTGAGAGCTGTTAATGCAGCCCACCACTGTACACACATGAAGACATGGCCAGAATACACACCTGCAGCTGCAACACACACAGACTGACTCTTTAACAGCTACATGAACATAATCCCCAAACTCAACAGAAACTCCGGGATGCTGGCCTTCTATGCAGAGTTGCAAAAGAAAAAGCCATATATCAGACTGGCCAATAAAAAGAAAAGCACACAGACACTAGACAGAGGCACTTTAACTAGGCCAGCATCCCAGAGTCACCTCTTCACTGTTGATGTTGAGGGTACTATTTAATGAAGCTGCCAGTTGAGGACTTGTGAGGCGTCTGTTTCTCAAACTAGACTCTAATGTGCTTGTCCTCTTGCTCAGCTGTGCACTGGGGCCTCCTACTCCTCTTTCTATTCTGGTTAGAACCAGTTTGCGCTGTTCTGTGAAGGGAGTAGTACACAGCGTTGTACGAGATCTTCAGTTTCTCGGAAGCCTTCATTTCTCAGAACAAGAGACGAGTTTCAGAAGAAAGTTATTTGTTTCTGGCCATTTTGAACCTGAAATCAAACCCACAAATGCTGATGCTCCAGATACTCAACTAGTCTAAAGAAGGCCAGTTGTATTGCTTTTTTAATCAGACACAACAGTTTTCAGCTGTGCTAACATAATCGCAAAAGGGTTTTCTAACGACCAATTAGCCTTTTAAAATGATAAACTTGGATTAGCTAACACAACGTGCCATTGGAACACAGGGGTGATGGTTGCTGATAATGTAGATATTCCATAGAAAATCAGCCGTTTCCAGCTACACTAGTCATTTACAACATTAACAATGCCTTCACTGTATTTCTGATCAATTTTATTTTAATGGACAAAAAAAAATTGCTTTTCTATCAAAAACATGGACATTTCGGAGCGACCCCAAACTTTTGAACGGTCGCGTCTTTATTGACATTTGTCAAATTCAACAAGATATCTGACAACTTGACGATGAACTCAGTGTTCGTTGTTAGTACTCAGAAAAACCTGTGGGTCTTTAGAAACAGGACTGGAAGAGGAAGTTCCATAACACTATCTCATTCTTTAACATTTCCACCACACACACACACACACACACACACACACACACACACACACACACACACACACACACACACACACACACACACACACACACACACACACACACACACACACACACACACACACACACACACACACACACACACACACACACACACAGATCCCACAGTGGGCTAATTTGTTGGTTATTTGTAGTGTTAGGCAGGAGGCAGGGCGTCTGACTGAGAGCTGTGTGTTTCAAAGAGAAGGAGATGAGAAAATACTCTACAGTCAGTCAGGGAGAGAGAGGAGGAGAGGACAGAAAAGAGGAGGGGAGAAAGAAAGGGGAGAGAACTGGGGAGAGACAATGGAGAACTAAAGAAGGGAGAGAGGAGGAGAGCAAGGGGAGGAAGGGGAGAGGCCAGGGTAAGGAGAGAGGGAAGAGAAAGGGAGGGAGAATGACAGGGAATCCAAACTCTCAGCAGGGGGTCCACTACAATGCTCAGCCAATACACACACACACACGCACGCACGCGCACACACACACACACACACACACACACACACACACACACACACACACACACAGGAAAGAGGAGTGGGTAAGAGAAGTGGGGAATGAGAGCAAGAGAGGTATAGGGAGAAGAGAGGATGGGGCTGGAGTAGTAGACTTACTGCATAGTGAAATCTACCTTAAAACAGATCCTAAAGCTGGTGTAAAACAAGCTGAAATCCCTCCTTCCCTCCCTCTCTCCTTCTAAACTGTCGACTATACTCCAAACATACAGCAGATTTTATCTACAATTTCTTCTTGAATTTTTATACTTTACATTAAGTCTAGGTGAATGTTTTCCCCCAGTATATAAATGTTGTATTGTTTTGGACTACATACGTTTGTTGAGTCACACTGCCCAGCTCAATGTTGTGTGATTGTGTGGTTTTGTGTGGGAGTCACTGACCTAGCCTCCAGTCAGGCATGTGTCTCATACAGTCTGTAAGGCTATTTAGTGCTTTTTCAAAGTGCCCTTCCCCTGGTGTGTGTGTGTGCGTGTGTGCGTGTGTGTGTGTGTGTGTGTGTGTGTGTGTGTGTGTGTGTGTGTGTGTGTGTGTGTCTGTTATTTCCCCTGGCAAGTTAGAGAAGCTCTCTGTCTCTTTCAAATGCTAATCCCCCTTTCCATTTGGTTTTTCATCACTCTTTCACAGAGCACTCACCCATCTGCACTGGCAGGACTTCTCTCTCTCTCTCTCTATCTCTATCTCTCGTGATATTGAGGTGTGGGTAGTAGGTAGGTAATAGTAGGTAGTTGGTTGATGACACCATTGGGTCTGGCAGGGGGGGGGGCAGGACACAGCCAGAGAGGAGGGGGTCGACGCAGGACTGGGAGGGGACACATTCTCTGAAACTGCAGGGAGAGCGGGAGATAGATTTTAGAATATAATTTGATAAAGTAGAATGGTTTTAGAATTGCAGCGTGCACGCATAGACAGCACAACGGACATGGAGACATCAGAAAATACTGTATAACGGAATTGAGAAAAGATGGAGAGATGATGAACCATAGAACCAGTGTACCACATAACAACAGATGGAGAAGAAAGAGGGAAAAAGAGAGAGAGAGAGAGAGAGGGAGAGAGAGGGAGAGAGAGGGAGAGAGAGAGGGAGAGAGAGAGAGAGAGAGTGTGTGAAACAGTGAGTCAAGTTGTTTCTCTGGTCTCTCCTGACAGAGAACAATGTTTAAATTTCACTCGGCAAGAATCAATACTATAATCTCACTTTTTGTAATCACGTCCACTTCAAATTGATTTTCCTACTGCACACTGACCCCTACCGTCATATTAGCTCTTAAACAAGGCTATTTAGCTCAACCTAGATTAATGGACGATGGCCTGAAAAGCTGCCTGCATAGCTCCCGGTACAGGACCGCCCACCAAGGCTGCCCCTCTACCTGCCTGCTCCAAATTCAACGTTATCCAGACTCTAGAAACGTGTGATGCTGTGTTGGTGCTTTAGCTCTAACGCAAAGAGTTGGGTATAAAGGAGGAGGAGACAGAGAGGGAGAGAGAGAGAGGGAGAGGTAGAGGGAGAGAGAGAGAGGGATAGGCGAAGGGAGAGAGAGAGAGTGGGGGAGACAGAGAGAGTGGGAGAGAGAGGGAGAGAGGTAGAGGGAGAGAGAGGGGGAGACAGATTGAGTGGGAGAGAGAGAGAGAGAGAGAGAGAGAGAGCGAGAGAGAGAGAGAGAGAGAGAGAGGGAGAGTGAGTGAGTGATTGAGAGAGAGAGGGAGAGTGAGTGAGAGAGAGGGAGGGAGGGAGGGAGGGAGGGAGGGTGAGACAGAAACAGAGAGTGAGAGTGAGTGAGGGAGAGAGGGAGAGTGAGGGAGAGTGAGGGAGGGAGGGAGGGTGAGACAGAAACAGAGAGTGAGAGTGAGTGAGGGAGAGAGGGAGAGTGAGGGAGAGTGAGGGAGGGAGGGAGGGAGGGAGGGAGGGAGGGAGGGAGGGAGGGAGGGAGGGAGGGAGGGAGGGAGGGAGGGACAGAAACAGAGAGTGAGAGTGAGTGAGGGAGAGAGGGAGAGTGAGGGAGAGTGAGGGAGGGAGAGTGACCCAGCTCTATCAGGCCATCAGTAGGAGGGCTATAATCAGCCCTGACAATGAATCCGTCTTTATTCCCTCTCTGTTTGTTTCAACCTCTCTCCTCCCTCTCTCCTTTCTCACATTCTCTCCCTCATTCTCTCTCTTCCTCGCGTGCGTGCTCCATTCATCTGCTCTAGCTGCCACTGCTGCCGGCTGCAATGGCAGGCCTGCTGCCTGAACAACGGCAGAGCAATTAAAGAGCACATTGATCAGCATTACAGCTTTTAAAGATGCAGCCCATTAAAGAGAGAGCTGGCTTCATCTCTCTGGGCTCCTCCAATTCCCCTCCCCCTTACGCTTAGAAATCCTCAACGCCTTATCCAACACACAGCCACTCACTCATTAACTGACTGGTATGCACTGACTCACTGACCAACACACCAACTACAACTCACTGAACAGCAATCTAACTCACTGAACACGCCCTCAGTAGCCTTCTCTAAACAGGAATACACTAGCGAAAAGATTCACTAGCATGTCCACACTTGATTCAAAACCAGAGGGGTATACTACAAAGCAGGATCATTGAGTTAGCCAGCTAGGGTGCCTTAATACTCTGAAATAACTTTTTTGTTGTTGTTACGAGTGGCCTAATTGACTCAACAACCAAAAACAGACATCTACATTTATTTCTGTTCGTTAGCTGGCTAACTCATTGATCCTACTTTGTAGTATTCTCCTCTGATCTAATCACTCAACATCCACATTCAACACACTACACACTCAGCCACTATATATCCCACTATACAATCTTATACACCCCCCTCCCCTCCCACACACACACACACCCACACCCACATCCATTCCAGCAGCCTCCAACTAAGCGATGAATTGATTACATTCTTAGTGCAGTGTGTCATTAAGAAAGAGCTTAGTGGTTCTAGTAAATGGATCCAGCCCATTTCAGATGACCCTCGCAGAATGTGTGTTTGCTGCGTGTATACGTGTGTGTGTATGTGTATGTGCGATTGTACCCTCTTCCGGAGTGGTGATGCTCAACCTCCCGCTATTGTCGTCACGGGGACTCTGGGTACAGCCGACCAGGTTGCACGCTGTCACCGTGACAACGTAGCATTATAAACATAGTTGTAAAGAGGCCTAAAGGGAAAGAGAGAGAGATAGAAGGAAAGAGAGAGAGAGGCAGAGAGAGAAGGAAAGAGAGAGAGAGGCAGAGAAAGAAGGAAAGGGAGAGAGAGGCAGAGAGAGAAGGAAAGAGAGAGAGAGGCAGAGAGAGAAGGAAAGAGAGAGAGAGGCAGAGAGAGAAGGAAAGAGAGAGAGAGGCAGAGAAAGAAGGAAAGGGAGAGAGAGGCAGAGAGAGAAGGAAAGAGAGAGAGAGGCAGAGAGAGAAGGAAAGAGAGAGAGAGGCAGAGAAAGAAGGAAAGGGAGAGAGAGGCAGAGAGAGAAGGAAAGAGAGAGAGGCAGAGAGAGAAGGAAAGAGAGAGAGAGGCAGAGAGAGAAGGAGAGAGAGATAGCAGGAAAGAGAGATAGCAGGAAAGAGGCAGAGAGAGAAGTTGACTTCCAGTGATGTTTCAGTAATCTTTATTTCGATATAAATAAGCACCTTGCAAAAAAGAGTAACAAAACGATTGCCAATGCAAAGAGCAGCCAAATCAAAACAGAGCGAGAGAGAAAGAGATATTTAGAGTGTGTGAGAGAATAGAGGCCAATGTCACCCTTTACTTTTCCATATCTCAAGTCTTCCTTCTCTTCTGTGCAGACTAGAGTGTTCTCCAGGCCTTAATGTGTAGGCTTTCCAAACGCAGCATAATGTAACCATCACTTCTCTTAATAGGCCCCAGCTTTATTATCAAATACGGATATCTAGCACATTACTCAGAGAGAGATAGAGAGAGAGATAGAAGGAAAGAGAGAGAGAGAGAGAGAGACGAAAGAAGGTAGAGATAGATAGCAGAAAGAGAGCATTAGCGAGAGGGGGGAGCAGCTAATAGCCAGATTGACTCCTGCTATTTAAAGAGGAGCTCCTTTACACCATTACTCCCTTCTTCTTCTCCTCCTCGCCTTTCATTTCTGCACTCATCAATACCTCCGAGGTCTACCCGTTTCTCTGTCTCTGTTTGCTTTCAATCTCTATTCACTCTCCCTCCTCCGCCTCTCTCTCTCTCCCTGTTTTTCCAGGGTAGACCCCAGGGGAGTGCCCTCTTCTCTCCTCTCCTCTCTCTATGGTAAATACCAGGCAGGCTGTGTCAGTGTTGTCCAGGTATAAATAGGAGCAGGGGAGACACACTGGGACCCATCCTCTTCCTGCAACCCGAGACGATATAAGCTTAATACAGGTGCATTGAATATGTAGGCCTGTTGATGGTCCTCTCTCTCTCTCTCTCTCTCTCTCTCTCTCTCTCTCTCCCTCTACCTCTCCCTCTACCTCTCCCTCTACCTCTCCCTCTATCTCTCCCTCTATCTCTCCCTCTATCTCTCCCTCTATCTCTCCCTCTATCTCTCCCTCGTCTCTCCCTCCATCCCTCTCTCTCTCTACTAGAGTTTCAGTTTCACCTCTCCCCAGGACCTCGCCGGCTGTAAATTACACAGTCGGACCTGAGAAAGCGGCCACGTTTAATTCATTTTTACAGTTTAAAATCACCAGGTTTTATTTATTAAATTTCTCAGCATCTGAAACATAGAGGTTTCCTGCTGTAGGGGTCGGCCGGGGGGGGAAGAAGAGGGCTGGAGGGAGAAGGGGGGGGGGGGGGGATCTCTGAGTGGCTATCTGGCTCGCGTCCATGACGACGGTCGTTATGGTAATCTGTGGGCGGATAGATGGCTGTCGTGGCGACAGGGCCGCGGGACGACCGGCGGTAAACAGCCTCTCCGCCGCGTTGTAATTGGCCAGGTGTCTCTCTCTCTCTCCTTCTCTCTCTCTCCTTCCCTCTCTCTATCCCTCTCTCCTCACTCACCCGTCTTTTAATTCAATTAGGCCCTAGCCCCACTCTACTCCCATTACACACTCATTTGCTTTTTGTGTTTTTATCTGCCGGCGTAATTCTGCGTTGGGTGTCAGGGCCATCATAAATTAGGAAGGCCTTATCGCCGCCCGTCTTAATGTGTGCCAGGGAAATGGAGTGAGGGAGGAGGATGAAGAGAGGAGAGGGCCCATCTTCATATTTGCCCGGAGACATGGCAGAGAGGATGGGAGAAGTGACGAATCATAGAGCTGGCATCATCATGGTAAAAGAGAGAAAGAGAGAGAGGAACAGAGGGAGATCTATAGTATGACATCATTGGTTGCTAGGCTAGACCAGCTCTGGTGCTTGCCAGCTATAGTCCCCCTGTTTCCCAATCTCCCCTGAGTGTATGTGTGTGCGAGTGTGCGTTTGTGTATGCGCACGTCCTTGCGTCCGTTCGCGTGTGTGTGAGTGTGCGTATGTGTGTTGATTACCTGTGTGGTTTCCAGTGGACAGGTAGGAGGCAGTAAAAGGTGCTGAGTCAGGCTGGTCCAGGTCATAGGCCCTCAGGTCATACCTGTCAATCACTCCTCTCACCTGGAGGGGCGGGGCCCAGCTAGACACTGAAGCCACTCCCAATCTTTAGATAAGATGGAGGAGCCACACTCACTCTGGGGGGCCAGAGGAGAGGTAGAGAGGTAGGAGAGGTAGAGAGGTAGAGAGAGAGAGGGGAAGGGGAAAGAGGGAGAAGAGAGGAAGGAGAGAGAAAGAGAAGAAAGCAGAGTAGAGTAGAGAATAGGGGAGCAAAAGGCAGCGAGAGGAAAAAGAAGGACATATTTAGGGAGATAGGTAAAACACAAAAAGAGGGAGGGACAGAGAGAGGAGAGAGGTGGCTAATAGGGTGTCAGTGAAAGAAAGAGAGGTGTAGTGAGATACAGAGGGAGAGGGAGCGAGAGAGAGTGTCAGCCTAAAGAAAAGCAGCCCACATATTCTTCACTTTAATAGAGCCAGTAAATCATAACTAACCATTAGCATAAATACAATTTATTAGAGTTGTAACTTTTTCAGCCCTGATTTAATACATCCACCATTCATTCTGGACCATATTTCACAGCAATCAGCCTTTCTGCCCCTGTCTCCTCCCCCGTTTCCTCCTTCTCTCTCTCGTTCTCCCTCTCTCCCTGCTTCTATCTCTCCCTGTCGCTCTTTCTCCGCCCTCTCTCCCTTTTTTGACTCTTTCCTTCTCGCCCCTCTCTGCTCTCCCTTCACTCTTTCTTTCCCACCCTTCTATCTCCCCCTCTCTCTCTCCCCCAGTATTAATGATGATGGTTGGTGAGGCAGGGCAAGACTCAACGGCTGCCCCCCATGATGTGATGTAACAGTAACAATTATATGCATGGTAGGGGAGAAGTGGGTCATCCCAGGTCAACAGTCTTTCACATAAATACCAGGAATCGCGGGTATATGCACACACACACACACACACACACACACACACACACACACACACACACACACACACACACACACACACACACACACACACACACACACACACACACACACACACACACACACACACACAGTCTTGTACACCTAACCTTGTGGGGACACACTATTCAGTCCCATTCAAAATCCTATTTCCCCTAACCCCTAACCCGTACACTTACCCTAACCTAACCCTAGCTCCTAACCCTAAAACTAACCCTAGCTCCTAACCCTAAACCCTAAACCCTTGACCTTGTGGGGAACAAAATGTCTCCAGTTTCTGGTCCCCACAAGAATAGTTAAACGCGTCCGCACACACACACACACACCCACACACCCACACACACACACACACACACACACACACATTAGTGCTACCACCCCCCTCACACACATTCATTTGTCTGGGTGGTGTGGTAGCGAGGTAGCGAGCAGCTCCCATTTGTACAGTGCAGTGTGTGTGACGAGGCTGCTGTGGCAGTGGGACATATGATAAGCTATCAGGCCTCTCCATCTCATCTGGGTGACTGGAACACATATTGGCCTGCTAACAGCAGGATGGAGAATGGCCTCGCCTGAAAACTATGACACTAACTAATACCACAGAGCTCTGCTGGGGAAAGAGAGAGGGGGAGAGAGAGAGGGAGATAGAGAGAGAGACAGAGAGAGAGAGAGATAGATGCTACTGTTGTATTGTGTATGATTGTATTATCTCTCTCTCTGTTTGTCTCCCTCTGTCTAACTGTCTCTCTCTCTCTCTCTCTCTCTCTGTCTATCTTTCTGTCTCTCTGATTTCTTAGTTCCACACATCCTAACAGAAATGAAAAAAAGACATCCTCTGTGAGTGTTGTTACCTGTTACTCGGCTGAGCCTGCGTTCCCAAGGTCCTATTATCCATCCGCCCGCTCCAGACGCCACCACCCTGTACAGGTTCTCTACACAGGGACATGCACGCACGCACACACACACACAAACACACAGCACATATTTGCATGTCAATTTTCAAGGTTACACACAGAAACAGGTGACCTAAGAACAGACAGTGAGCCTATGGAACAGCAGGCAGAAACACAGACGCCTAAATGTGTGCGTATGAGAACAGCTGAATCTCCTCTGTGCTGCTATATTCTGTTCCAGCGGACAAAGGCAGGACAGACAGACAGACAGACAGACAGGCAGGCAGGCAGGCAGGCAGGCAGGCAGGCAGGCAGGCAGGCAAGCAGGCAGGCAGGCAGGCAGGCAGACAGACAGACAGACAGGCAGGCAGACAGACAGGCAGACAGGCAGACAGGCAGACAGGCAGACAGACAAAGAGACAGGGATAGATAGGCCCATAGAAAATGATCTGTCTACAGTTGTGGTCAAAATATATTGGCACCCTTGCACGAGTCCCTATTTCTTCTAAAATAAGTTGACATTGAAAAAAACATTTGGTGTTCACGTGTGTTTTTGAAATTGACATTTTCCACACCAAAAAATTGCCTTGACTAAATAACTGAGAATTCAAGCTAATTTGGTTGGAGACAAGTGATTCTCATTTACTGTGTAATATATCTCACCTGTGGTAAGTTTCAAGTTGCCTGCAGGTAAAAATAACCTTTCAAACAGTTTTGAAAAGAGAAAACAGAACACTCCACTGCAAAGTGCAAGGGTGCCAATATATTTGACCGCAACTATAAATTTACACAGAGCCAGTAAGCACATTAGACAAGCTGCTTGCTGAGTCTCTGTCCACTTCTAGAATAATGCTGATAGTGAGAACATACTGTATGCTATGGATATGACTGTGACCTCTGCTCTGTCTGTCTCCATGGGGTCACTGGACTGTCTGGGTTAGGGTGTGTGTGTGTGTGTGTGTGTGTGTGTGTGTGTGTGTGTGTGTGTGTGTGTGTGTGTGTGAGAGTTTGTGCATGTATGTGTGTGTGTGTGTGTGTGAGAGAGTTTGTGCATGTATGTGTGTGTGTGTGTGTGTGTGTGTGTGTGTGTGTGTGTGTGTGTGTGTGTGCATGCACCTGCATTGCTTGCTGTTTGTTTTTTTTTGGCTGGGTGTCTGTACAGCACTTTGAGATATCAGCTGATGTAAGAAGGGCTATATAAATACATTTGATTTGATTTGTCAGTGTGAGTGTCATTGTGTGTGTGTGTGTGTCAGTGTGTGTGTGTGAGTGTGTCAGTGTGTGTGTGTGTGTGTGTCAGTGTGTGGGTTACCTATAATTGGCTGTACTCCCAGGTCTCTGGCCCGTGTAAACCAGTACAGAGTTGTTGCCATGGCAATAGTAGACACTATCGGTTGCCGGGCAGCCGTCAAGATTGACGCTAACGGAGCGGCGGGCAGCGGCGGACAGACTAACGGCAGACACATTCGGTACACCACCGGGACCACTCTGAACGGTTACACCCCCCACACACCCTTCAAGACCTGCCTAGGAGAGGAGAGGAGGTGAGGGTGAGATGTGGGAGCAGAGTGTACTTCTTATAGTGTCAATGGATGTGTGTGTGTGTGTGTGTGTGTGTGTGTGTGTGTGTGTGTGTGTGTGTGTGTGTGTGTGTGTGTGTGTGTGTGTGTGCATGATGTGTGTGTGTGTGATTGCGTTTTTGTGTGAGATATGTGTGTGTTTGTGTGCGTGCTTGTGTTAGATTTGTGTGTGTGCGTTTTTGTGTGAGATGTGTGTTTGTGTGCGTGCTTGTGTGAGATGTGTGTGTGTTTTTGTGTGAGATGTGTGTGTGTGTCTGCATGTGCGCGTGCTTCTGTGAGATGTGTGTGTGTGCTTGTGTGGAGCTTGTGTGTGTGTTCTCACCATGTCTGAGACTGTGACGAAACAGAGCTCCTCCTCCCAGAGGAGCACCCCCTGATATTCACCTGCACATCTTTAAGACAACCAGAAAACCTCTTCTTCTGCACCATTTGGTATCACCTAGAAAAGGAGAGAAAGAGGGGGGAAAGGGAAAGAGGGGAGGGAGGAAGAGAGAGCGAGAGAGAGAGAGAGAGAGAGAGCGAGAGAGAGAGAGAGAGAGAGAGAGAGAGAGAGAGAGAGAGAGAGAGAGAGAGAGAGAGAGAGAGAGAGAGAGAGAGAGAGAGGGTGAGAAAGTGAGCGAGAAAATATCGAGACTTTTACTTTACTCCGTTTACTACATCATTTTATTTGTACAACACTTCACCAGAGAGACAGACCAGCGAGGTGTGAGTCTACATACCTGAGTCTTGTCTGAATAGAGTGAAGTCCTCTGGCAGCCCCCGGATGACCACCCCTGTGTTCTCCCCTGTAATGGTACTGCCACTGGACACTGACGCATTACCTAGAGGAGGGAGAGAGGAGACAGTAGAGAGGAGAGAGAGAGTAGAGGTAGGGACAGAGGGAGGAAGGAGAGAGTGGAGGTAGTGATAGAGGTATATCAGTTACCTGGTGAAATACAGCAGGACGCTATGTAGCCATGTTCTATGTACGTACAAGGTGGAATAGCTGAATCTCCACATCGGGAGATTTTCACTTGGGCAAACAACCGTCCTCTCTCTTCCTTGTCCCAGAAACCGATAAGGGGTCGAGGAGAGTGTACATTAGTTAGTAGGCGAACAGAACAGTGTCATCGCCTCCTTGACAGCCTCCTCCAGCCGAGGAAGCAAAAGAGAATCCTACCTGACTCCTTTGTAAGACACTTTTGAGATCCGCCAAACTCCCTTTGAATCAGCTGTTGTTTACTTGGAGAAAAGCAGGCACATATTTAAAAACAACATGCTACTCATCCTTTTGTCTATGAAATGTCCAACACAACTGCAGTAGCTCAATGTCTTTTTAATACTTTACACTTAACATTTTGCATTCCACCCCTGTAAATGTAATTTGCATGATGACATGCAAGTGAAGGAGAGTCTCATTTTATGAAAGCGTTTCCTCTCCTCCCCTCCTCTACTCGGTTACCTTTGACCTTTTTCAAAAGTTGTTGAGGCAACCAATTGAGAATCTCCCATATACTCAGTTTCACTGGGTTGCTGTGATCTGTTAGAGTGCAGGTTGAGTAGGAGTGTGGAGAAGAGAGAGGAAATGAGAGAGAAGAGAGGAGTGGGGAGGAGAGAGGAGAGAAGAGGCGAGTAGAGGATAGACAAGTAGAGGATAGACAAGTGGAGAGGAGAGAGGAAAGGAGAGACGGGACAGGAGTGGGGGGGAGAGAGGAGAGGAGAGGTGAGTAGAGGATAGATGAGTAGAGGATAGACAAATGGAGAGGAGAGAGGAAAGGAGAGAGGAGACAGGAGTGGGGAGGAGAGAGGAGAGGAGAGGCAAGTAGAGGATAGATGAGTAGAGGATAGACAAGTGGAGAGGAGAGAGGAAAGGAGAGAGGAGACAGGAGTGGGGAGGAGAGAGGAGGGGCGAGTAGAGGATAGACAAGTGGAGAGGAGAGAGGAAAGGAAAGGAGATAGGAGACAGGAGTGGGGGGGAGAGGGGAGAGGAGAGGCGAGTAGAGGATAGACGAGTAGAGGATAGACAAGTGGAGAGGAGAGAGGAAAGGAGAGAGGAGACAGGAGTGGGGAGGAGAGGAGAGGCGAGTAGAGGATAGACAAGTAGAGGATAGACAAGTGGAGAGGAGAGAGGAAAGGAGAGACGGGACAGGAGTGGGGGGGAGAGAGGAGAGGAGAGGTGAGTAGAGGATAGATGAGTAGAGGATAGACAAATGGAGAGGAGAGAGGAAAGGAGAGAGGAGACAGGAGTGGGGAGGAGAGAGGAGAGGAGAGGCAAGTAGAGGATAGATGAGTAGAGGATAGACAAGTGGAGAGGAGAGAGGAAAGGAGAGAGGAGACAGGAGTGGGGAGGAGAGAGGAGGGGCGAGTAGAGGATAGATGAGTAGAGGATAGACAAGTGGAGAGGAGAGAGGAAAGGAAAGGAGAGAGGAGACAGGAGTGGGGGGGAGAGGGGAGAGGAGAGGCGAGTAGAGGATAGACGAGTAGAGGATAGACAAGTGGAGAGGAGAGAGGAAAGGAGAGAGGAGACAGGAGTGGGGAGGAGAGGAGAGGCGAGTAGAGGATAGACAAGTGGCGAGGAGAGAGGAAAGGAGAGAGGACAGGAGGGGGGAGAGGAGAGAGGAAGAGAATAGAGGAGATGAGAGGAGAGGAGAGGAGAGGAGAAGAGCTAGATGTAGAGTAGGCTAATTATTCTAATCACACAGAAGGTGACTCAGATTAACCTGGATCATACCTCAATAGAACACAAGAGAGCCTGGGCTTAAAACACACACACACACACACACACACACACACACACACACACACACACACACACACACACGCACACGCGCACACAGTGAATATGATTATCGTAACCATGGTGAGTGTTTCCTTGGTATTGATCACCCACAATGATCGTTCCCACGGCCTGTTTCCTGGTTTTCATGATGCTGTGCCACTGGTCATCGTTGTACTACCTCCCCCGTCACCCTCCACTCCCACTGCCACAGCCCAGCCCTGGGAGAGGAGACAGAGGTCACATACACCTACACCTGGCCGCGTGCGTGTGTGTGCGTTTTTCTTCCAAAGTATGTATGACATCATCGGTATCGGCACTTAGCAGGCGGGATGGGCACTCTGCAGAGAGAGAAGAGGTGACACACTCACACACCCACCCAGCCCCCCACCCCCCCACACACACAGTCTTACACACACACCCCCCCACACACACACACACACACACCCACACACACACCCACACACACACCCACACACACACACAAACACCCTCACCCGCACCCACACACACACATAACAAAGCAGTGCATCTCTGCTGTGTGATGAAGATTTAATGATGAGATCAATATATGTATGAATGCCAAGGTATATCAGCCTCCTGACACCTTTACTACCCAGCCGACATGTCTACTTAACAACACCCATCACAACACTACAAGACAGGATGGGAGGAGGACACTCTCCCTCACTTTCGATCTCTCTCTCCCTCTCTCTCGCTCTCTCCCTCCCTCTCTCTGGTTAAGGCATATTGAAGTTTGCTGTGTTGTTTTCATAACAGATTGTACCACTTCAATCCCGTCATAACCCAACCAAAAACCCTGGATGAAAGGTGTCCGTTCCCTGCTGATATCTGTACTGCAGCAAAATGAGTCCCGATGACTCGATGGCGCGCGACGCGTACAAGGCAAACAAGTATGAGCTCCACAAATCCATTAGGGAGGCAAAAAGACAATACCGACTCAAACTTGAATTGATGTTCGACAACTCAGACCTACAAGGACTACAGTGGCAAGGACTACAGACTAACACCGAAACGACACAACCGGAAGACAAATTCAGTTGTGTGGTGCCCACCGAAGCCTCCCTCCATAACGAGCTTAACACATTCAGTGCTTGCTTTGAGGCAGACAATGCTGAGCCATTCAGGAAGGCTGGCGGGTGTCTTCATGGACATCTTCAACCTGTCCCTGTCCCAGGCTGTAGTCTCCATCCGCTTCAAGGAGTCCCCCATCGTCCTCGTGCCCAAGAAAAACAAGGTGGCATGCCCAAATGACTATTGGCCCATCGCACTCACTCCGGTCATCATGACTTGCTTGGAGAGGCTGGTCATGGCCCACATCAAGGCCAGCATGCTAGGCACGCTGTACCCACTCCAAGTTGACTACCACTTTAGGAGATCCATGGATAGGTCGTTGGTTCGGGTCCCCAATTTGACTTAGTGGGAGATCTGTCGATGTGCCATTGGGCGTGGCGCTTGACCGTGGTTGCTCCTGTGGGTCGCTCTGGATGGGAGTCTGCTAGATGACTGAATGTAATCTACATTTTGAGCGGCTTCACTGCAGGTAGATTGTATGTTTTAGTATTCAATAAAAAAATAAATAGATCCACGGAAGATGCCATTTCTGTCACTCCCTGATCTGACCTGTCTTTGTGCTTGTCTCCACCCCCTTCCAGGTGTTGTCCATCTTCCCCATTATCCCCTGTGTATTTATACCTGTGTTTTCTGTTTGTCTTTTGCCAGTTCGTCTTGTTTGTCAAGCATACCAGCATTCGTCCTGTCAGCTCCTGTCTTTTTCCCTGCCTCTCTTTATCTCGTCCTCCTGGTTTTTGACCCTTGTCTGTCCTGATCTTGTATCCGTCCGCCTGACCACTCTGCCCGTCCCGGTCCCTGACCCTTAGCCTGCCTGCCGTCCGGTCCCTTTACTCCACATCTGGATTATTGACCACTGCCTGACCCTGACCCTGAGCCTGCCTGCAGTCTGTTACCTTTACTACACCTCTTGATTATTGACCACTGCCTACCCTGACCCTGACCCTGCCTGCCTTGACCTGTCATTGCCTGCACCTGGTGTTACAATAAACATTGTTACTTCACACGGTCTGCACTTGGGTCTTGACTTGATTCCTGATCATTTCCTTCGATATTCACACGACCATAACACATCTGGGCCTGGTTTCCCAAAAGCATCTTAAAAGGCTAAGTTCATTGTTAGAACTTTCGTAAGAGCCTCTTTAAATTTCCGAGCCGTTTCCAAAAAAAACGTCTTTATTAACATTGAGCTTGAAATCGCTACAGTAAGTGCATCTCTAGATCTCCGTTTGTCCTCCCGTGTCACTTTACACACAGAATATCTCAGCTAAACACAGAATGAAATTGTTTACCTGTATCTCTGTGTCCCCCGAAAAACATCATATTTTAATATAAATAGCCTAAAATGCAATGTTATAAACAAAAAAAACAAAGCCTAAAACAAATTGATGAACACCGCGATAACCAAATTATATAATAGCTAGATTATTAGGCTAAATATTGATATCCCTTTTATAAATGTGCAATCGATAGACCTACCTGGTATTAAGCCATTAGGCTACATCTGAGCCGCTTCATTATTCATATATTCATAACATTAGGCTATGATTTGTTGAGCAATAACGAAAACCATTGTCATCATATTCTATTGTCAGGTCACATTGATACTGTCTATAGCGCGCAAATGAACGAGCCACTTTGACTTTCCTCATTCTTGCTCACACAAGTTGAAGAAATTGTGAAATTACTTAACATTATGTACAGAATAGCTTAGAGAAAACACTTAGAATACGTGACACGTGTCAAACAGGCTAATACAAACACTTAGAATACGTAACACGTGTCAAACAGGCTAATACAAACACTTAGAATACGTGACATGTGTCAAACAGGCTAATACAAACACTTAGAATACGTGACATGTGTCAAACAGGCTAATACAAACACTTAGAATACGTGACACGTGTCAAACAGGCTAATACAAACACTTAGAATACGTGACACGTGTCAAACAGGCTAATACAAACACTTAGAATACGTAACACGTGTCAAACAGGCTAATACAAACACTTAGAATACGTGACACGTGTCAAACAGGCTAATACAAACACTTAGAATACGCAACACGTGTAAAACAGGCTAATACAAACATTTAGAATACGTAACACGTGTCAAACAGGCTAATACAAACACTTAGAATACGTAACACGTGTCAAACAGGCTAATACAAACACTTAGAATACGTAACACGTGTCAAACAGGCTAATACAAACACTTAGAATACGTAACACGTGTCAAACAGGCTAATACAAACACTTAGAATACGTAACACGTGTCAAACAGGCTAATACAAACACTTAGAATACGTAACACGTGTCAAACAGGCTAATACAAACACTTAGAATACGTAACACGTGTCAAACAGGCTAATACAAACACTTAGAATACGTAACACGTGTCAAACAGGCTAATACAAACACTTAGAATACGCAACACATGTCAAACAGGCTAATACAAACACTTAGAATACGTAACACATGTCAAACAGGCTAATACAAACACTTAGAATACGTAACACGTGTCAAACAGGCTAATACAAACACTTAGAATACGTAACACGTGTCAAACAGGCTAATACAAACACTTAGAATACGTAACACGTGTCAAACAGGCTAATACAAACACTTAGAATACGTAACACGTGTCAAACAGGCTAATACAAACACTTAGAATACGTAACACGTGTCAAACAGGCTAATACAAACACTTAGAATACGTAACACGTGTCAAACAGGCTAATACAAACACTTAGAATACGTAACACGTGTCAAACAGGCTAATACAAACACTTAGAATACGTAACACGTGTCAAACAGGCTAATACAAACACTTAGAATACGTAACACGTGTCAAACAGGCTAATACAAACACTTAGAATACGTAACACGTGTCAAACAGGCTAATACAAACACTTAGATACATAGTACATTTCTTCTTTTGATGGGAAAACTGTATTGTGAAGAAACAAAAGATCCAACAAATATATGTTTAAAAGCCATAAATCATTTAAGAGCTACGGTGAACTCTGTATAGCCAATAGAGTACTCTGGAATCATGTTCAGCACTGGACAGCTCCTGTAGCTCCTCTTTGTTCTTAACTGACTTGCCTGGTTAAATAAAGGTAAAATTAAAATTAAAATAACGAGACAGCTCAAATACAGCGGGCAAATCATTGGTGCACAATGATGTCATGACTTGTTGTCTTCAAATCGGTTTATTTCAGTCAATACGTCCCGCGAAATGGCCCATCACGTTTGATTGTGTTACAAACAAACCAGTTGATTCCAGTGAAACCAAACATGACTGGAAAAGTCACGTTCTGTGTGGGTTATTTACCTGGAATGTGTCGTCGAAAATGGAATGAGACGGAATTCACGACACAAGTCACAAAATGTTTCGTGTTAGGCTATAAAAACGGATTTTATCAAACAAAAGATAATTCATTGTGGAACAATGAGCATTGGAATTGCAATCAGATGAAGATCGTCAAAGGTAAACAATTTATTTTAATGCAGTTTGTGATTATGTTACGCCTGTGCAGGTTAAATTGATTTTTCTTTTTATGGGGCTCTATGCTCAGATAATCGCATCCTATTCTTTCGCAGTAAATCCTTTTTTAAATCTGACAACGCAGTTGGGTTAGCAAGATTAGGCTTTCGATACATGTGAGACACTTGTATTTTCATAAATTTTTAACATGACTATTTATGTAGAGATCACTGTATGTTGTGGAATTTCAGCCCGCTAGCGGGTTCCGTGCGCAGAGAGGTTAAATAAAGGTGAAATAAAGATTTACAAATTGAAAAATTCTCCTGCACTGTGTGGTGTTTTGGAAAACGGGTGTGACGTCTTCAGCCATTATTTTTTACGATGCATAGTTAAAACACTCGTTAGCCTAAGTTCCACTGCTATCAGGAAACTGATTCCCGAACTAGAGGAACACCTACTGGGTGTGAGAATGATTTTAATTGATTTCAATTCAGCAGCAACACCATTGTTCGCTCCAAGCTCGACACCAAGCTCAGAGGTCTGGGGCTGGATACCACCCTCTGCAACTGGATCCTGGACTTCCTGACGGGCAGACCACAGGTTGTGAGGATGGGTAACAACACCTCCTCCACACTGACTCTTAATAAAACAATGGTCCCCCAGGGGTGTGTCCTCAGCCCTCTGCTGTGCTCCCTGTTCACCCAAGTCTGCTTGGCTTTGCACGACACCAACTCCATCATCAAGTTTGCTGACGACACCACGGTTGTAGGCCGAGTCAGCCTATAGGGAGAAGATAAGTGAATTCGCATTGTGGTGCCAGGACAACAACCTCTCTCTCAACATCAGCAGAAGAAAGGAGCTGATTGTTGCCTTTGGGAAGCAGAGGAGGGAAGTATACATCGCTGCTGCGTGCTTTGAACGTCGTTTTGAGGATTTCAAAGCGTTGGAAAATGACATGCTGTTGGTTCCTCTCCCTTCACCTTCAATGTGGATAACGCTCCCACTGACCTGCAACTTGAGCTTATCGATCTACAGTCTGATGCTGTGATTGGAGAACTATTCAAAACAATGTCACTGATGAGGTTCTATGGATCTCCCGTCTACATTAACACGTCCCTCCCTCAGCTGCAAGTTAGCTCTCACATTTTTCAACATGTTTTTTTTTTACAAAAGGATAGATTTGGAGTTAGATAAACTTGGATTTTTTGGCAGGTACATATGCAAGATGCTACCCTTCACAGCATGGCCTTCGCTCCAGATCAAAACTCCAAATCTACAACCTAATTTTGGCTAAGATTAACTGGAAAGATTACTCCTTCCAAGGTTTTCTTTTTCAAACCTATATGGAGGGTGCTCTAGCAAACAAACAGCAGAGATCTGAGGACACCATCCAACCTGGAACTGAGTTAGTAGTGTTCGGTCTGATGCTATTTTGAAAGCCAAAAAGAAAAGGAAAAAAAATGAAAACAAAGTACATTACAATGATATATTTTACTTTATGGGTAATGAATGATGAGCTCCCAGGCTTGCAAGGCTTGCAAGGACAGACCAGCTACAAATTCAATTAGCACTAAGGTGTGAAGGAAAAGGTGTTGAGGCCTTTGGGCCCAACAAGTGCCAGGAGTCTTTGAAGTATCCTCTGAAGCCCCCTCCTGTTGTTAAAAGACCATTCACTTGCATTTTCTACAAGAAATCTGCCTCCAGACATAAAATCTTCTCCCAAGTGGGTGTGACACCTACTCCTGTTGCCTGCTGCACTCCTGCTTGGATTCCACCTGGCGTTCTGTTCACCGTCTGCCCTGGTTGTCTCCCCCTGTCTGGTATAGGTACCCCCACCACACTCACCCTTCTCTCTGTTCACCGTCTGCCCTGGCCTGTATCCCCCTGTCTGGTACAGGTACCCCCACCACACTCACCCCTCTCTCTGTTCACCGTCTGCCCTGGCCTGTCTCCCCCTGTCTGGTACAGGTGCCCCTATCACACTCACCCCTCTCTGTTCACCGTCTGCCCTGGCTTGTCTCCTCCTGTCTGGTACAGGTGCCCCTATCACACTCACCCCTCTCTCCAGAGCTTTCACTCGCTTCCAGCACTCACTCACTGTTGGGGTGAGTGACTCTGAGCTTACAATGGCTAGCCCCAAGTCGTTATACATTTTATTTTTTTCTTGTGCATTTTTCTATTTTGCTATTTGCCTCATGACTCCTGCATACTTGGTTGACTACAAACTTTCTTTACCAAACCATGGGACAGACTATGTTTGTCCCCACACTTTTTAATTTTTAATTTATTTCACCTTTATTTAACCCGGTAGGCCAGTTGAGAACAAGAGACCTGGCCAAGAAAAAGCAAAGCAGTGCGACACAAACAACACAGAGTTACACATGGAATTAGCAAACGTACAGTCAATAACACAATAGAAAAATCTATGTACAGTGCAAATGTAGTACGATTAGGGAGGTAAGACAATAAATCCGCAATAGTGGTTAAATAATTATAATTTAGCAATTAAACACTGAAGTGATAGATGTGCAGAAGATAAATGTGCAAGTAGAGATACTGGGGTGCAAAGGAGCAAAAATAATAACAATATGGGGATGAGGATGAGGTAGTTGGGTGGGCTATTTACAGATGGGCTGTGTACAGGGGCAATGATCGGTAAGCTGCTCTGACAGATGGTGCTTAAAGTTAGTGAGGGAGATATAAGACTCCAGCTCCAGTGATTTTTGCAATTTGTTCCAGTCATTTTCAGCAGAGAACTGGAATGAAAGGCAGCCAAAGAGGAGTTGGCTTTGGGGATGACCAGTGAAATATACCTGCTGGAGCGCGTGCTACGGGTGGGTGCTGCAATGGTGACCAGTGATCTGAGATAAGGCGTGGCTTTACCTAGCAAAGACTTATAGATGACCTGGAGCCAGTGGGTTTGGCGACAAATATGAAGCGAGGGCCAGCCAACGAGAGCATACAGGTCACAGTGGTGGGTAGTATATTGGACTTCGTGCCAAAACGGATGGCACTGTGATAGACTAGATCCAATTTGCTGAGTAGAGTGTTGGAGGCTATTTTGTAAATGACATCGCCGAAGTCAAGGATGGGTAGGATAGTCAGTTTTAAAGGGTGTGTTTGGCAGCATGAGTGAAGGATGCTTTGTTGCGAAATAGGATGCCGATTCTAGATTTAATTTGGGATTGGAGATGCTTAATGTGAGTCTGGAAGGAGAGTTTACAGTCTAACCAGACACCTAGGTATTTGTAGTTGTCCAGAGCCGTCCAGAGTAGTGATGCTGGACGGGTGAGCAGGTGCAGGCAGCGATCGGTTGAAGACAATGCATTTAGTTTTACTTGCATTTAAGAGCAGTTGGAGGCCACACAAGGAGTGTTGTATGGCACTGAAGTTCGTCTGGAGGTTTGTTGGCACAGTGTACAAAGAAGGGCCAAAAGTATACAGAATAGTGTCGTCTTCATAGAGGTGGATCAGAGAATCACCAGCAGCAAGAGCAATATCATTGATGTATACAGAGAGTACAAAGAGTATACAAAGAGTCAGTCCGAGAATTGAACCCTGTGGCAACCCCATAGAGACTGCCAGAGGTCCGGACAACAGGCCCTCCGATTTGACATACTGAACTCTATCTGAGAAGTAGTTGGTGAACCAGGCGAGGCAGTCATTTGAGAAACCAAGGCTGTTGAGTCTGCTGATAAGAATGTGGGGATTGACAGAGTCGAAAGCCTTGGCCAGGTCGAAGAAGATGGCTGCACAGTATTGTGTAACTCTGTGTTGTTGTTTTTTTCCACACTGCTTTGCTTTATCTTGGCCAGGTCACAATTGTAAATGAGAACTTGGATACTTTTGGATAATCTTAGAAAGAGAGTGCCCAGATAGTCTAGCCCAGCTGATTTGTATTGGTCCAGATTTTGCAGCTCTTTCAGAACATCGGCTATCTGGATTTGGTTGGAGGAGAAATGGGGAGGCTTGGGCATGTTGCTGTGGGGGGTGCAGAGCTGTTGACTGGGGTAGGGGTAGCCAGGTGGAAAGCATGGCCAGCCGTAGGAAAATGCTTATTGAAATTCTCGATTACCGTAGATTTATCGGTGGTGACAGTGTTTCCTAGCCTCAGTGCAGTGGGCAGCTGGGAGAAGGTGCTCTTATTCTGACTCTCTATTGTTTACACAGACCTTTGGCTTCCCATCCTATTCTAAACACCCGCTGGCTTTGTATTCATGCTACCTGATGAAATTGCTGTACAATATGATCTTGTTGCCATCTGATGCACATTCAGATGTCATAAATCAGCCCTGCAGAGCTCTCCCTGTACTATGCCATGCCTTGATTGTATTACTGTTGATGATATCTGGAAATGTGCATGTACATCTACTGTTGCTAGCTCAAATTCTGACTTGTGCTATGATATCTGATTCACTGATTTCTACTCTCGTAAAAGCCTAAGCTCCAATCCACATGTGTTGGTAATTTATGAGACGTGGTTAAGGAAGATTGTTTTGAATATGGATGTTAACCTTTCTGAAGGTGTAGTCTGGCCCAGGAGTGAGTGTAGTCTGGCCCAGGAGTGTGAAGGTGGTTGGAAAGGCACTGGAGCAACGAACCGCCCTTGCTGTCGCTGCCTCAAACCCTATTACAGGGGCTGAGTCACTGGCTTACTGGTGCTCTTCCATGCCATCCCAAGGAGGGGTGCGTCACTTGATTTTCCTGTCTGGGTTGGCGCACCCCTTGGGTTTGTGCCGTGGTGTAGATGTTCGTGGGCTGTACTTGACCTTGTCTCAGGATAGTAAGTAGGTGGTTGAAGATATCCCTCTAGTGGTGTGGGGGCTGTTCTTTGGCAAAGTGGGTGGGGTTATATCCTGCCTGTTTGGCTCTGTCCGGGGGTATCGTCGGATGGGGCCACAGTCTCCCGACCCCTCTTGTCTCAGCCTCCAGTATTTGTGCTGCAATATTGTATGTGTCTGGGGGCTAAGGTCAGTCTGTTATATCTGGAGTATTTCTCCTGTCTTATCCAGTGTCCTGTGTGAATTTAAGATTGCTCTCTCTAATTCTCTCTCTTTTTTCTCTCTTTCTCTCTCTTTTCTCTCTATTTCTCTCTCTCTCTCTTTCCCTCCTTTCTTTCTTTCTCTCTCTCGGAGGACCTGAGCCCTAGGACCATGCCTCAGGACTACCTGGCCTGATGTCTCCTTGCTGTCACAAGTCCACCTGGTCTTGCTGCTGCTCCAGTTTCAACTGTTCTGCCTCCGGCTATGGAACCCTGACCTGTTCACCGGTCGTGCTACCTTGTCCCAGACCTGCTGTTTCAACTCTCTGGAGACAGCAGGAGCAGTAGAGATTCTCTGAATGATCGGCTATGAAAAGCCAGCTGACATTTACTCCTGAGGTGCTGACCTGTTGCACCCTCTACAACAACTGTGATTATTGTTATTTGACCATGCTGGTCATCTATGAACATTTGAACATCTTGGCCATGTTCTGTTATAATCTCCACCTGGCACAGCCAGAAGAGGGCTGGCCACCCCTCATAGCCTGGTTCGTCTCTAGGAACTCTAGGAGTTTTTCCTAGCCATCGTGCTTCAACACATGCATTGCTTGCTGTTTGTGGTTTTAGGCTGGGTTTTTGTACAGCAGTTTGTGACTTTGTGATCAGCTGATGTAAGAAGGGCTTTATAAATACATTTGATTTGATTGGATTTGAAGGATCACCTTCAGTGGTCGGTTGTCTCCACCAAGTCTGTCCCCAAACAATTTGATTTGCTGGTTTTAAGCATTACACTTTCAAATAGCTCTTTGTTGACTGTTGCTGGGTGCGATCGTCCTCCATCAGCACCGGCCTGTACCCTACCTGCCCTAAGCTCTCTCCAGGCCCTTTACACTAAGTTTGAATTTGTCCTGCTTGGTGACCTAAACTGGGACATGCTTAAACCACCTGACCAAGTCCTAAAGCAATGGGACTCCCTAAATCTTTCTCAGATTATTACCAATCCCACAAGGTATGACTCCAAACCCCCAGAAAAGGCTGCTCTCCTCGATGCTATCCTCACAAATAATCCTGATAGGTATCAGTCTGGTGTTTTCTGTAATGACCTTAGTGATCACTGGTTTACAGCCTGTGTTCGTAATGGCTGCTCAGTGAAACGACCTCTCCTGATTTGTCATAGACGCTTGCTAAAACATTTTAATGAGCAAGCCTTCCTTCATGAACTGGCCTCTGTAAAATGGTATAGAATTAGCTTGATCCCCTATGTTGAAGACACTTGGACCTTCTTTTCTGATATTTACAGTGGTATTGTTAACAAACACGTCCACATAAAGAAAATGAGAATTAAAAACAGGTTCTGGAAAAGTTCTGGAAAATGGTTAAAGACCTGGAGAATAAACTCTCCTCCTCACAGCTGCCCATGTCCCTTAATGTTGATGATGTGGTTGTTACTGACAAGAAGCACATGGCTGAGCTCTTACATCACCACTTCATTAAGTCAGGATTCCTATTTGACTCAGCCATATCTCCTTGCCCATCCAACATTTCCTCATCTCCCACCCCTTCTAATGTGACTATTGTGGCGGATGAATCAGAATTAGTTGCGTAACATAGATAATAATTAAGATGTTTTATTCACATAATATGCTTATGTGAGATACTTGTCATTAGAATGTATCCTTTTGGACTACAGTGTTGGCAGTTGCACTTTTCCCTAGGCTGGGGCTCAGTCACTTGGGGCCCAGAGAGGGGAGAGGTCAGGCTTGTCTTTCACATGTCCCTGGTGCTATGCAGAATATCAGAAAGGAAAGAGAACAGAATGGAACATTGTCTTCATATGTGAATGTGTCTTTACCTATTCTTAAACCATGTGAAGGGATGGCGTGATTAATGGTGAACTAATTACTTGTCTCCACAATGTCTGTGCGCCAGTCACTCCCTCCTTTTCCCATTGGGGGTGGTGTATGGCAGTGTCTGGAAACATTGTATGTCCTCTCTGATCTTACACTTATCCTGGGACAGTGTATGACCTAGAGGCTCACTCCGCTCAGTGAGCTTGTCCAGGAATGGGGTCAAGAGGGGGTTTACTTGAGATGGGAGTATCTAGAGTTGATAATTGATATATGCCATTGGAAGAGTTGGTGTTTTTTTTACTATGAAGTACCAGGAACGAGATTAGAACCTCGTCTGAGGGACCAAACTGAACGATAATTTATAGTGAATGTTATCTGGCTAAGGGATACTCCTTTCTCAAGAAAAAGTATTTCTTTGTGAAGAGTTCCTAAGATCTGTGGTTCGTCATGTAAGTTGAGAGCGGTGTATCTTGGCTAAAAAAGATCTTTGTACTTTTCTGTTGGTACTTTTTCAATGGTTCATTAGAGATAGTGCATCATTGAAAGTCAAAAAGGCTATTGCAAAGCTTATTATTAAAAAAGATGTAGTTTAAATATAACTCTGACTGGTGTGTGAAGTTTGTAACTCTCTCCTCATTTGGTAAAGCAGAAATATCCCACCACACTATCCCTGATGCTTCTACCGTTTTTTCCCCTTGCCTCGCTACAAAGTTTCTCTGCAGGCAGTCACTCGGTCCGAAGTCCTAAAGGAGCTCCTTAAACTTGCCCCCCAAAAAACATCTGGGTCAGAAGGTTTAGATCCTTTCTTCTTTATGGGTGCTGCTCCTATCATCGCCAAGCCTGTTTCTCCTTTCTGGGGAGGTTCCCATTGCTTGGAAGGCACCCATGGTTTGTCCTTTATTTTATTTCGTCCTTTTTATTTCAGAGTTCTGTCCTACTATCCAGGTCTGTACCCAAACAATTTGAACTTCTACTTTTAAAAATCCAACTCTCTAAAAACAAGTCTCTCACCGTTGCCACCTGCTATAGACCACCCTCTGCCCCCAGCTGTTCTCTGGACACCATATGTGAACTAATTGCCCCCCATATATCTTCAGAGCTCGTGTTGCTAGGCGACCTGAACTGGAACATGCTTAACACCCCAGCCATCCTACAATCTAAGCTTGTCATCAAGTTATCAATGAACCTACCAGGTACCACCCCAAAGTCGTAAAAACGGGCACTCTCATAGATATCATCCTAACCAACTTGCCCTCTAAATACACCTCTGCTGTTTTCAACCAAGATCTCAGCGATCATTGCCCCATTGCCTGCATCCGTAATGGGTCAGCGGTCAAACCACCTCCACTCATCACTGTCAAACGCTCCTGAAACACTTCAGCAAGCAGGCCTTTCTAATCGACCTGGCCGAGGTATCCTGGAAGGATATTGATCTCATCCCGTCAGTAGAGGGATGCCTTCCTCACCATCTTAAATAAGCATGCCCCATTCAAGAGATGTTGAACCAGGAACAGATATAGCCCTTGGTTCTCTCCAGACCTGACTGCCCTTAACCAACACAAAAACATCCTATGGCGTTCTGCATTAGCATCAAACAGCCCCCGTCATATGCAACTTTTCAGGGAAGCTAGAAACCAATATACACAGGCCGTTAGAAAAGCCAAGGCTAGCTTTTTCAAGCAGAAATTTTCTTCCTGGAACACAAACTCAAAAAAGTTCTGGGACACTGTAAAGTCCATGGAGAATAAGAACACCTTCTCCCAGCTGACAACTGCACTGAGGATAGGAAACACTGTCACCACCGATAAATCCCCTATAATTGAGAATTTCAATAAACATTTTTCTAAGGCTGGCCATGCTTTCCACCTGGCTACCCCTACCCCGGTCAACAGCACTGCCTTCCTCATTTCTCCTTCTCCCAAATCCAGTCAGCCGATGTTCTGAAAGAGCTGCAAAATCTGGACCCCAACAAATCAGGGCTAGACAATCTGGAACCTTTCTTTCTAAAATGATCTGCCGAAATTGTTGCAACCCCTATTACTAGCCTCTTCAATCTCTCTTTCGTTTCGTCTGAGATTCCCAAAGATTGGAAAGCAGCTGCGGTCATCCCCCTCTTCAAAGGGGGACACACTCTTGACCCAAACTGCTACAGACCTATATCTATCCTACCCTGCCTTTCTAAGGTCTTTGAAAGCCAAGTAAACAAACAGATCACCAACCATTTAGAATCCCACCATACCTTCTCCACTATGCAATCTGGTTTCAGAGCTGGTCATGGGTGCACCTCAGCCACGCTCAAGGTCCTAAACAATATCTTAACCGCCATTGATAAGAAACAATACTGTGCAGCCGTATTCATTGACCTGGCCAAGGCTTTTGACTCTGTCAATCACCACATCCTCATCGGCAGACTCGATAGCCTTGGTTTCTCAAATGATTGCCTCGCCTGGTTAACCAACTACTTCTCTGATAGAGTTCAGTGTGTCAAATCGGAGGGCCTGTTGTCCGGGCCTCTGGCAGTCTCTATGGGGGTGCCACAGGGTTCAATTCTTGGACCGACTCTCTTCTCTGTATACATCAATGATGTCGCTCTTGCTGCTGGTGAGTCTCTGATCCACCTCTACGCAGGCGACACCATTCTGTTTACTTCTGGCCCTTCTTTGGACACTGTGTTAACAACCCTCCAGACGAGCTTCAATACCATACAACTCTCCTTCCGTGGCTTCCAATTGCTCTTAAATACAAGTACAACTAAATGCATGCTCTTCAACCGATCACTGCCTGCACCTGCCCGCCTGTCCAACATCACTACTCTGGACGGTTCTGACTTGACTTGAATATGTGGACAACTACAAATACCTAGGTGTCTGGTTAGACTGTAAACTCGCCTTCCAGACTCACATCAAACATCTCCAATCCAAAGTTAAATCTAGAATTGGCTTCTTATTTCGCAACAAAGCATCCTTCACTCATGCTGCCAAACATAGCCTTGTCAAACTGACCATCCTACCAATCCTCGACTTCGGAGATGTCATTTACAAAATAGCCTCCAATACCCTGCTCAATAAACTGGATGCAGTCTATCACAGTGCCATCCGTTTTGTCACCAAAGCCCCATATACTACCCACCACTGCGACCTGTACACTCTCGTTGGCTGGCCCTCGCTTCATACTCGTCGCCGAACCCACTGGCTCCCGGTCATCTACAAGACCATGCTAGGTAAAGTCCCCCCTTATCTCAGCTCGCTGGTCACCATAGCAGCACCCACCTGTAGCACGCACTCCAGCAGGTATATCTCTCTGGTCACCCCCAAAACCAATTCTTCCATTGGCCGCCTCTCCTTCCAGTTCTCTGCTGCCAATGACTGGAATGATCTACAAAAATCTCTGAAACTGGAAACACTTATCTCCCTCACTAGCTTTAAGCACCAGCTGTCAGAGCAGCTCATAGATTACTGCACCTGTACATAGCCCATCTATAATTTAGCCCAAACAACTACCTTTCCCCCTACTGTATTTATTTATTTATTTATTTTGCTCCTTTGCACCCCATTATTTCGATCTCTACCTTGCACATTCTTCCACTGCAAATCTACCATTCCAGTGTTTTACTTGCTATATTGTATTTACTTTGCCACCATGGCCTTTTTTGCTTTTACCTCACTTGCTCACATTGTATATAGACTTATTTTTCTACTGTATTAATGACTGTATGTTTGTATATTCCATGTCTAACTCTGTGTTGTTGTATATGTCGAACTGCTTTGCTTTATCTTGGCCAGGTCGCAATCGTAAATGAGAACTTGTTCTCAACTTGCTTTCCTGGTTAAATAAAGGTGAAATAAAAAATACAAAATAAATACATTTAAAGGGGGAGATCAAGCCGATCCTTACTGTTATAGCCCTATTTCTATTTTGCCCTGTTTATCAAAAGTTTTGTAAAAACTTGTCAATAATCAACTGACTGGCTTTCTTGATCTCTATAGTATTCTCTCGGGTATGCAATCTGGTTTCCGCTCAGGTTATGGATGTGTCCCTGCAACCTTAAAGGTCCTCAATGATGTCACCAATGTCCATGATTCTAAGCAATACTGTGCTGCTATTGTTATTGATTTGGCCAAAGCTTTTGACCCGGTAGACCATTCCATTCTCGTGGGCCAGAGTATTGGTGTCTCTGAGGGGTCTTTGGACTGGTTTGCTAACTACCACACTCAAAGAGTGTATAAACTCAGAACATCTGCTGTCTCAGCCACTGCCTGTCACCAAGGGAGTACACCAAGGCTTGATCCTAGGCCCCACACTCTTCTCAATATACATCAACAACATATCTCAGGCAGTAGGAAGGTCTCTCATCCATTTATATGCAGATGATATAGTCTAATACTCAGCTGGCCCCTCTCTGGATGTTGTGTTAAATGATCTACAACAAAGCTTTCTTAGTGTCCAACAAGCTTTCTATACCCTTAACCTGGATCGGAACACCTCCAAAACAAAGGTAATGTGGTTTGGTAAAAAGAATGCCTCTCTTCCCACAGGTGTGATTACTACCTCTGAGGGTTTAGAGCTTGAGGTAGTCACCTCATACAAGTACTTGGGAGTATGGCTAGACGGTGAACTGTCCTTCTCTCAGCACATATCAAAGCTGCAGGCTAAAGTTAAATCTAGATTTGGTTTCCTCTATCGTAAATCGCTCCTCTTTCACCCCAGCTGCCAAACTAACCCTGATTCAGATGACCATCCTACCCATGCTAGATTACAGAGACTTAATTTATAGATCGGCAGGTAAGGTTGCTCTCGAGCTAGATGTTGTTTGCCATTCGGCCATCAGATTTGCCAACAATGCTCCTTATAGGACACATCACTGCACGCTATACTCCTCTGTTAAGGTCATTTCTGTATACCTGTCTCAAGACCCACTGCTTATTTATAAAACCCTCTTAGGCCTCACTCTCCCCTATCTGAGATATCTACTGCAGCCCTCATATTCCACATACAACACCGTTCTGCCAGTTATATTCTGTTAAAAGGTCCCCAAAGCACCCACCAAATCATTCAAATCCAGACAGAAAATATTTACACAAGAAGCAATCTAATATCACACAGTCAAACTCTCACTCATTTAGTAAATTCACCATTCTGCGATTCTCACTGTACCATGTTTTGTGCTGCTACCCATGTTGTATTTCTACCTTGTTGTTGTTATGTTGTGTTGCTACCATACAGTGTTGTCATGTGTTGCTGCCTTGCTATGTTGTTGTCTTAGGTCTCTCCTTATGTAGTGTTTTGTTGTCTCTCTTGTTGTGATGTGTGTTTTGTCCTTTATCTATATTGTATAATTTGTTTTATTTTTTAATCCCAGGCCCCCGTCCCCGCAGGAGGCCTTTTGGCAGGCAGTCATTGTAAATACGAATTGCCTAGTTAAAAAAAGGTTAAAAAAATAAATAAATTAGGATTCATGCTCAGAAGATGTTTGTACTGTTTGGGTCAACCTATAAAAAAGATGTAGTTTAAGTGTAACCCTGACTGGTGTGTAGTTTGTAACTCTCCTCATTTGGTAAAGCAGAAAAATGCCACCACAGTGAATAGATATTTTCAGTGAAGGCACATAGCAAGTCAAGGCACAGATAATCTCTTACCCACGCTCACCTCTCAGCAATCCTGCACATAGCGACGTCAGAAACTATTCCTGACTTCACTGCTCTAGTCAATGCCCATCAGAGACTTCACTCCTCACACTGATTGTGTAGTTTAAATGTAATGTTGAGCTCTCTCTCTTTCTTGTGTTTTCATGCATACTCGTTAACAAGAGTTCTGTCCGTGGTGCTGAATGCACAGCGTACTTTTCCCTACGTGTAGTTCATTGCATGTTTAATAATGAACATACCTACCAAAAGGAGAACATGGATGAGGTTTATTTCTGTGCATGTTAAAAAAAGTAAAAGAATTAGCATGATTTACAGTAGATATATCTGTCACAGTCATACACATGATGTATAATCCTGTAATATGATTCTGGCCCGCAATGGCAAAAATATATTCTAATGTGGCCCTCCATGGAAAATAATTGTCTAGGCCTGTTCTAGATTATTTGCACATGTACCCTAAAAGGTGACGAACAGTACCATGTGAGCTCATATGTGTATGATTTTTTTTTTAAGTACCCCAGGGAACATTACTGGATCCTAACTGTACTGTACACCTTTTTCCTGAGAGTGTGTACAAGTATTGGGTGTTAGTCTGTAAAATTATTTTTTAACACTAGAGCTACTATTGTTGTCAAAATCTGCCCAGTCTCTTTTCTCTTCTCTCCCTCCTACCTTCCTTCCCTCCCTCCCTCCTTCCTTCCTCCCTCCTTATTTCAGGAGGTTTCATTAAGGTCCTGTGAGATCAGAGATCAGAGTCTATACTGTCATCCTCCCAAAAAGCCTCTCAGTCTCTCTATCCACCTGCTGGGCTGCTTGGCTGGGTCTGGGCCTCACTTTCATTAACTATAGGGCCAAACTACCGTGTGTGTGTTTATGTGTGTGTGTGTGTGTGTGTGTGTGTGTGTGTGTGTGTGTGTGTGTGTGTGTGTGTGCATGTGTGCGGTCTTCATACACTAAACACTCCTAGAACGGGTGAATCGCCCTCGGACCTCTCTGGAGTAATAGAGAAAGCGGTAAGGTGTGTGCGTGTGTATGTGTGTGTCCCACTGCCCCCTCTCTCTTAAATAAAGTGTATTTGGGAGTGAAAGCTGAGGGAGATAGCTATGCTCACTTCCGATTGCCAGATAAATAGCACTTATCCAAAGTGCTGCCCCACACATAGGCCGCCATAGGGGAGTCCGCCCTGGCAACCTTGGGGGGTTGAACCCAATCTCTTTACTGTAGTGAGAACACAAGGAGAATGGACTTTGTTAGGGTGGGTTACAGGCACACGCACACAAACACACATACACACACTAGGTCCCATTCACTAAAGAACACTTCTCTTTGTCCTTGTGTTAGGCTATACTATATGTACGACAAAATGTGTCCAGTATTTTATATTTAACTATGCAAGTCAATTAAGAACAAAGTCTTCCTTACAATGAACTGCCTTGTTGAGGGGTAGAACAACAGAATTTCACCCTTACAGCTCAGGGATTTGAACTAGCAACCTTTCGGTGTCTGGCCCAACGCTCTAACCTGCTGCCTGCTACCCCTACCACCCCTACCTTGTCACAACACAATTGATTAGCTCAAACGCATTAAGAAGGAAAGAAATTCCATAAATTAACATGGCACACCTGTTAATTGAAATGCATTCCATCTTTATTTAACTAGACAAGTCAGTTAAGAACAAATTCTTATTTTCAATGACAGCCGTGAACTGCCTGTTCAGGGGGAGAACAGCAGATTTGTTTGTACCTTGTCAGCTCGGGGAATTGAACTTGCAACCTTCCAGTTACTAGTCCAACGCTCTAACCACTAGGCTACCCTGCCGCCCCATTTCATGAAGCTGGTTTGAGAGAATGCCAAGTGTGTGCAAAGCTGTAATCAAGGTAAAGATTTGTTAAACACTGTTTTGGTTCCTACTTGATTTTTACATGTGTTAAATCATAGTTATGATGTCTGAGCAGGTGTGTCCAAACCTTTGACCGGTACTGTATGTTAATAATAACATTAGTCGGATCATTATGTTGTCCTGTCGACCCAGATTCTAACGGCATATCATTTACATATGTTACATACTTAAACCACATGCCCCATTGGCCACCCTTGACTTTGTCTGACACATGGAGTACCTAACAGACTAGAACATGTTGATCTCGTGTGCTAGTGTTAAAAACATCAGCAGTAGTCTTTTTGTTACTTCAAACAACATTCAGCTCAGAAGAATGCCGGGATTCAAGCAAAGGCGCATTGTCGCTAAGCGCACTAGCAGTGCGTAGATTAACGGTAAACATAATGGAGGTCGGCTCAAGCATGAATTACCTTTTAAAAGGTCAAGTGCGGTGCGATTGTCGACAATCCACCTTTGATTGAATCCTGGCCTAAATCATTCATAGCATTCATGCGTCATATCCCACACAGATTCCGAATGTTCCCTAACCAGTGTTTCGACAGACAACTGTAACTTGAGTGAGGAGAGGCCTGGTTAGTGTCAGCTTTAACACTACAGTAGCTAAACATCCCTCTATGAGACATTGTTTTATAAAATTCTCATTAATTCTATCGTTAGAAAGTGTGTGTGTGGTTGAGGGGGGAGCATACCAGTTTCCTGTGTCACGCCAAATTAGGTCCCCCGTGGTGGTAATCCCATTAGGCCTGTTGAATTGGCTAATGGGGGAACTAATGGGGGAGCTATCAGGAGACATTAATCGGCCATGACACCACTCCTAGTGTTAATTACCAAACTAGCCTAACTAAATGTGTTTGGGAATGCTGCTGCGGCACTGGAGAAAGAAGAGGTCCTTACTGAGTGTGTGTGTGTGGGGGGGGGGGGGGGGGTTATTGGGGAGGAGAGACGGTTGGCGGTCTGACGGACGCTCGCGTGAAATCATCTCCCATCATCGCTTTCATCATCAGAGCAATTGACTGGAGTTTGTGTGTGTATGTGTGGCTTAATTAGCTAGCGATTGGTATGCACGCGCCGTGACTGCGGGGAAGGAGTTAATTGGAGGCCAATTCAAACGCTGACACACTTTGAACGTTTTCCGATCGGATTTATCAGATGAAGAAGTCATAATGGCCCTCCAACGTAACACAATACGGGTTTAATGCATTTTCATGGCTAGGAAAACCTTGGAAACCAGTAATCAGTTTTTTACTATGCCATTGAGTATCATAAAACAGTGTTTTTTAAATACAAATAATATCTATACTAGCTATCTATTTTATAGTGTCACACCCAAAAGAAACACCTGCAATATCTAGGTTGAGCGGCCATGTTGGTTACCTGTGCGTTCATTCCGGTTAACCCAGAAGTAACATTTTGCGTAATAGTTCACTTCTGGCTCTATACGTGATAGAAATTGATAGTCCTGGCAAAAACCAAGTCCCTACCCACGCAAAAGGAAACTCACAGACAAAGCCCCAACCGCCTTCCAATCCGTATGGGCACACGTCCAAAGCACTCAAGGCGAAGCAGTTTAAGCACCGCCGTTTGCCTAATCCTGGTACATTTAAATAACCAGCGATAAAAAGTACGGCGGTGTTTGTAATTTGTTACCTGTGGGTTAAACAGGAGGTAGGGACGTCAATTGCGGTTATCTGCAGAGCCAGGTTCTCCTCCTGGCTTCCAGGAGACACTGCACAGAAGAGCAGGCCGTCGGATGCTCCTGCTGTAACTGGAGAACTAGAGGAGGGAAGTGGAGACAGGAAAAAATAAGGAGACGAGTGTGTGAAAACCTACTGTATGAGATAAAAGGAAGACATTTTGTGAGTGTGTAGAAGGTCCCAGTGGACGCCGTACACACTGCTCTCTAGATCCCATCTAAACCCACCCTGTGTGTGTGTATTGTATATATGCGTACGCCTCCCAAACCCACTTCCCCTGAACTCCCATGTATGGCCTCAAGTCAGGATCAAACCTCTCGTTTTCAAGCCCCAACACCATTCCCCAGCTGTTTATTCATGTCTCCATTGGAGTGTGTGTGCGTGCGACGCGCGCACGTGTGTCTGTGTGTTCAGCCTAACGTCTCCATTAGGACTCCAGGGTAGTGATGGATGCTCAGGTTAAATATCTCTTCTCGCCTAATCTCTGACTGGTCTCTGTGTGTTAATCTGATAATCTGTAGTTAATCTGAGGAGGTAGAACTGCAGCTCTCTAAGGCACGTCCAATTCCCTCGGAACTGACAGGAGACTCCCGGAAGACAACTCTATCGCTCTCCATCTCTCTCTTTCCTTCCGTCTCCATCCCTTTATCCCTGCTTTAGATCCAAAACTTGGATACAGGGATAGAGGGAACACCCTCAGAATTCTGAGCTTGGTCTCTTTGGGAATGTTATCAGTGTGGGAATTTCAGAAGAACTGGAAGACCTATAATGAGTTGTGACGTTAAACACAATGTGGTGGGAATTCAGAAACGCCTCAAATAGAACATCTAGAAATAGTTTTTATTTTACCTTTATTTAACCAGGCAAGTCAGTTAAGAACAAATTCTTATTTTCAATGACAGCCTAGGAACAGTGGGTTAACTACCTGTTCAGGGGCAGAACGACAGATTTGTACCTTGTCAGGTCGGGGGTTTGAATTTGCAACCTTCCGGTTACTAGTCCAACACTCTAACCACTAGGCTACCCTGCCGCCCCAATCTAGAAATAGTACAGTTGTGGCCAAAAGTTTTGAGAATGACACAAATATTGATTTTCACAAAGTCTGCTGCCTCAGTTTGTATGAGGCAATTTGCATATACTCCAAAATGTTATGACGAGTGATCATATTTATTGCAATTAATTTCAAAGTCCCTCTTTGCCATGTGAATGAACTGAATCCCCAAAACCATTTCCACTGCATTTCAGCCCTGCCACAAAAGGACCAGCTGACATCATGTCAGTGATTCTCTCGTTAACACAGGTGTGAGTGTTGACGAGGACAAGGCTGGAGATAACTCTGTCATGCTGATTGAGTTTGAATAACAGACCTCTTCAAAAAGAGGGTGGTGCTTGGAACCATTGTTCTTCCTCTGTCAAACATGGTTACCTGCAAGGAAACACATGCCGTCATCATTGCTTTGCACAAAAAGGGCTTCACAGGCAAAGATATTGCTGCCAGTAAGATTGCACCTACAGTAAATCAACCATTTATCGGATCATCAAGAACTTCAAGGAGAGCAGTTCAATTGTTGTGAAGAAGGCTTCAGGGCACCCAAGAAAGTACAGCAAGTGCCAGGACCGTCTCCTAAAATGGATTCAGCTGTGGGATCGGGACACCACCAGTACAGAGCTTGCTCAGGAATGGCAGCAGGCAGGTGTGAGTGCATCTGCATGCACAGTGAGGCGAAGACTTTTGGAGGCTGGCCTGGTGTCAAGAAGGGCAACAAAGAAGCCACTTCTTTCCAGGAAAAACATCAGGGACACACTGATATTCTGCAACAGGTACAGGGATTGGACTGCTGAGGACTGGGGAAAAGTAATTTTCTCTGATGAATCCCCTTTCCGATTGTTTGCAGCATCCGGAAAAAAGCTTGTCCGGAGAAGACAAGGTGAGCGCTACCATAAGTCCTGTGTCATGCCAACAGTAAAGCATCCTGAGACCATTCATGTGTGGGCTTGCTTCTCAGCCAAGGGAGTGGGCTCACTCACAATTTTGCCTAAAAACGCAGACATGAATAAAGAATGGTGCCAACACATCCTCTGAGAGCAACTTCTCCCAACCATCCAGGTACCGTTTAGTGACGAACAATGACTTTTCCAGCATGATGGAGCACCTTGCCATAAGGCAAAAGTGATAACTAGGTGGCTCGAGGAACAAAACATCGATATTTTGGGTCCGTGGCCAGGAAACTCCCCAGACCTTAATCCCATTGAGAACTTGTGGTCAATCCTCAAGAAGCGGGTGGAGAAATAAACCCCCACAAATTCTGACAAACTCCAAGCATTGATTATGCAAGAATGGGCTGCCATCAGTCAGGATGTGGCCCAGAAGTTAATTGACATTATGCCAGGGCAGATTGCAGAGGTCTTGAAAAAGAAGTGTCAACACTGCAAATATTGAGTCTATGCATCAACTTCATGTAATTGTCAATAAAAGCCTTTGACACTTATGAAATGCTTATAATTATACTTCAGTATTCCATAGTAATATCTGACAAAAATATCTAAAGACACCGAAGCAGCAAACTTTGTGGAAATTAATATGTGTCATTCTCAAAACTTTTGGCCACGACTGTACATCTGTCTAGTAACAGGCAGTCTAGTGTATTTTCACAGCGTGTGTATGTCACATGTACATTACGTTACATTCCAGTAAACACATTTCATCCACATCTGTGACCTTGACATCAGCGAGACGAGGGGGCATGAGAGATATGTGACGTGAAGTTTACCCACTTTAACCTCTTTCTCTCTCACTAGTATCTTTATCTCTTTCTCTCAATCTCGCTCTCTCTCGCCATTTCTCAATCGCCTCTCTCTCTCTCAATCTCACTCTGTCTCGCCATCTCTCAATCGCCTCTCTCTCTCTCTCAATCTCACTCTCTCTCGCCATCTCTCAATCGTCATTCTCTCTCTCTCTCTCTCTCTCTCTCGCTCTCTCTCTCTCTCTCTCTCTCTGACATTAAGAGAAGAAAGTGTGTGCTCTTAGTACAAGAGCCTTTCATGGGAGGAATAGTGTACCTTCTCTTACGTTCTCAGTGTCAAAGCAACCTGACCACATACTGTACCTACTCTAAGCCCTTTTAGCCATAGATACACACATCAGAGACTTGAGGGAGACGATACAAGACAACAAATGTTTACAAGCAATTTAAGAAAAGTAACTCGCAAAATACGATCATGAAAAACAAACACATTTCTCATGTTTTAATGATCATAGAATATTCTCAGAACGTCTCGCCAAAACCCTTACAGGGACGTAATGAGAAGGTCTAATGTCCTTCGGACGTCCCCTGCTGGCTGGGTCACATGCACAGATGCAGACATGCCTGTTGCAATGTTGTAGACTGACTGACTGATGATTCCAACTCATGTGGAGATCATTTGTTTTAATAAGGATTTCCGATGCTATCTGCAACTCAATTATAGATATCATAAGTGGTATTTATTACTTGTACAGTGTATTATCATCACGGAACAGTCAGAGATTAAAAATAACTTCGCAACACAACGCTTCATTCAAACCCTTACCACCACCTCCAACACAAAAACAAACGCACACACATTGTCTAAGTAGAATCCATCCTCCTATATCCTTGGTCTTTTGTTGAGTGGATTTCTATTTGTCATGCCACCAAACAAACAGGTTTTTCCTGGCATAATCTAGTCAGAACATCCTGCGGATCACTCCAGTCATGTTAGCGTGGCGCTAGCATTAATCAGCCCAGCCGTATTAATGAGAGCGCGGCTAGCGCTAATTACCGCCATAGATTCTGAAGCAGCCCATTAAATATACAAATGACAGAGTTAAAGAGCCCAGCCTCTCCTGATTAATCTTTAAATGGAGAAAAACTAATGATGTCTGTAAAGTTTTCCCTCCACTTTGCCTCCGCGCTGCAATCAATCAAATTAATTAAGGAAAATAATTTGCTATCATTTACATTTCCTCCGCGTTACGATAAGCAATGTGTGCATAGAGCAGGATAAATTATTCTTCTTTCTTTCACGCCATTTTTGATTTAGTTGATTTCAGTGCGGCAAAAACCTCTTGATTTGACTGGTAACAAAACAGGTTCCAGTCTGAAAACAGATTTATCAATCTTCCTTTTACGAAAGGGATAGGCCTAGTTTTTTTAGATGTATAAAAAAAAAAAAACATCTCGAAATGGATGAATCCATTATGGAAACATGCAGTTATTCATCTCTCAGGCATTGATTTCATAGTGAAAAGGCTTCCTTGATTGGAGCCCAGATTTAGCATAAAGCACATTGACCTCTCAAAGACAAGTGGCATCCACTCGACTCCATATTCCCTGAAAATGCAAGAATACAGAAACGAAATGAACAAATTATGGAAACGTGAACGTTATCACGAACATCTAATTATTAATATTCTAAAATATATTCTAGAATAGTGCATTATGTTGTTGGGGAGATGATGATGATGATGATGATGAGTGATTTCAGACAGAAAGCCCATCAGGCTGCAGTAAAGCATTGATGAGTTCCACTGATCAATCTGCCGTACAGACGATGCATTTTCAACCTATTTATCTTTGATTTGTTTGGTGCTGCGTGCGCCTCAGATATAATTGGATGTAGGGGATGAGGTTAATATTGATTGTGTAAAAGAATGGTTATGGCAAAAACTATGATAGTGAATGCATCCGGTAGATGCCAATGATATGATCCATTACCCTCTATATGTCTACGTCTAAGTATTTTATCAGAGCCAGTAAAGACACAAGGCTATATTCTATCACTCCACACACCTTGACAGGACATAGAGAAGCAATTCTCAAAACTACTGTATTTCAACGTCCCTCTGCTCTCCAGTCTACAGCAACATGGTGGTCGTTATTTATGAGTGTCCATCTTCTTTAAACACATCCACGTTACTGAATACCCTGTGAGCATAGAGTCTGCACCGTAGCTGTGTGGAGAAGTAACCCCAAACCCGATCTAATCTGGGAGTGTGTGAAGTGATTGTTCTGGTTTGTGCCTCCTTCATTAGGGAGGGTGTGTGTATGCACTCCTGTGTGTATACACTTGTGCGCGCACGCGAGTGTTTGTGCTGGGTTTGTGTGTGCTCGCTTCTGTCTGTGTGTGTGTGTGTGTGTGTGTGTGTGTGTGTGTGTGTGTGTGTGTGTGTGTGTGTGTGCGTGCGTGCGTGTGTGCGAGTGTGCGTGAGCGTGTGCGCGTGTGCGTGTGCGTGTGTGTGTGTGATGGCGTGGGGCCCAAGGACGATCCTCCTTCTCTGACTGCGGCCATTGATCAATTAGCGGCAGCAGGACTGAAGCCTGGGCCTGATTTATAAAGATTTATCCCGCGTCATTATTTAAGGAGAAAAGGGGAAATAGCTGCTAGATGGTAATAGAGTTAAAGGGCAGACGGGCGTGCGTCTCCACACCAGGCAAGGGCAGCCGGGTCTACCATTAGTTAACTTTACTTTAGTATCATATCACATGTAGGCTGGTGATGTGGTACAATACAGAGGGAGTAGGGAGTAATTGGCGGCTCTATTCATACAAATACAGACAGATTTCTCAGGTACACTGATTAAAAACAAGATGGTGAACGCGAGGTGCAATATTGAGCGCTGTGCTGGACACACACACACACACACACACACACACACACACACACACACAGTCTGCTAGGGCGCTACACCACAGAGATTCCAAAGTAAGAGGTGGCTAATGTCATTTCTATGGAGGCCAGGTTTCACTGTGAGTAAGGATTTGAGCATTTAAAGAAAAAAATTGATTTGTTAACAATATTATTCCAAATCCCTTCCTCTCGCATTTCCTCAAAATCGAAAGGAGGAAGTGAAAACACGTTAATAATCCTCTATTAAAGCTTTCCATTGCTCCCCCCTGTAGGCGCGAACCTGGATGCGAAGCGATTCCATTTGATTAGCATTAGGGCCAATTAAAACATATATAATACAATTTAAACAAATGGCCGACTGGGGATGTTTTGGTTGCGTTTGCAGATGAAGCAGAACGTGTTTTGATTTGGAGCTCAGTTCTCCAATTATGTGAGTAAACAGTGGTGTAATTGTCCTCTGTCTCAGCGTGGATGTCATTTACTTAGCTGGGACTCTACCACAGAGACACTGTTACAGTCTGAACACATAGAGAGAAACAGCAAACAAATGATAAGCTACAGTGAGCTCCAAAGGTATTGAAATGATACAATGACTATGAGGTTAAATTGCAGACCGTCAGCTTAAAAAAATAACTAAACATCCATATCGGGTGAACCGTTTAGAAATTACAGCAATTTCCGTACACAGCCGGACACATTGGGACAAATTCACTTATGTGTATTAAAGTTCATAGCACACAATGACCACAACAAGCTCGTGACTCTACAAACTTGTTGGATGCATTTGCTGTTTGTTTTGGTTGTGTTTCAGATTATTTTCTGCCCTATAGAAATGTATGGTAGATCATGTATTGTGTTATTTTGGAGTCACTTTTATTGTAAATAACAAAAGAATACGTTTCTAAACACTTCTTCATTCATTTGGATGCTACCATGGTTACGGGTGATCCTGAATGAATCGTGAACAATGGTGAATGACGCAACAATATCATACCCCCCCAAAAAAATGCGAACGTCTCCTGTTATTGTAATGGTGAGAGGTTGGCATGTCTTGGGGGTATGATATTTGTTTAGAAACACATTCTATTCTTATTCAGAATAAAAGTGACTCCAAAATCGGTTCACCCGATATGGATGAAAATACCCTGAAATGAAAGCTGACAGTCTGCACTTTAACCTCATAGTTGTATCATTTCTCATCCAAAGTGCTGGAGTACAGAGCCAAAACAACAAAATGTGTCACTGTACCAATACTTTTGGACCTCACTGTATATGTTTAAGTGTTTTCTAATGTACATTATAAATTTAGCGGTGCTCTGTGTGTGTGTGTGTGTGTGTGAAATAATAATACATAATTTAGTGGGTGCTTATATTTGTCCTATTTCACACATGTACAAGTATGTATTAATACACGTGTGAATTGAAAATGTGAGACACCCTCGTTGAGTGGGGTCACGGCCGAGGTCTGCCGGTATTGACGGCGACCCTGGAGCAATTAGGGTTAAGTGCCTTGCTCAAGGGCACATCGGCAAATTTCTCACATTGTTGGCTCATGGATTCGAACTAGCAACCTTTTGGTTACTGGCCCAATGCACAATCACTACCACCCATGTGTGTGTGCGTGCGTATGTGTGCGTGTGTGTGTGAAGTCACTATTGACTGATAGCGTGTCGCTGGTAGTAACCGTTGCCAGGGGACCTGGTCCCCCTGACAGTGGGGTCACAGGGGTCAAAGAGAGAGAGGTCGGTTCTCTCCACCTGGTGATGTTCAGGTTCAAAGGATAAAATTGAAGTTAGTCCACTTAACAGCCTCTGATAAGGACACGCTCTATTAAAGCATTATAGACAAATAGACAAGATACAAAGTGCAAGTATTACAATAAATATGTACACATACATATGAATACCTTTTACACAACAACGTTAATCTCAATTCAGTTGTCGTGTTATTAGACAGACAGACAGACAGACAGGCAGGCAGACGTAGTAGAGGGGTGGGGGTCCGTGGGGCTGAGAGGAGAGAGACCTGCTGAAGCTGGAGGGGAGGGAGACAGAGAGGGTAGAGAGAAGGCAGAGAAAGAGAGAGGAGATGATCCATTTCAGTGGGCCTTATTAGTCTGATAATAAAACAGATGAAATTAACAAACAAGTGCTGGAAATGGAGGGATATAAAACGTATCTATGTATTAGGAGTCACGCCAACACCATGAGTGTGCTGTGGTAATGGTCCCCACGTACGGTCCCCACGTGGGCTAGAGGAGTAAATTACCCAGAAGTGACGCACACACCCACCCACACACACACACACACACACACACACACACACACACACACACACACACACACACACACACACACACACACACACACACACACACACACAGACACACAGACACACAGGGCCTAATAAAGCTAGTAAATGAGAGTTTATACTTTTTTTCTTGTCTTCCCAGTCCAGGCACCATAAATTAAAGGCAATCAATAACCATAGAGTCTATATAATAGAAAGTCTGATATAAAAATGATTCCCTCTTAATAGGATTTGTGTGAAGTCTCAGCGGGAACGTTTATCTTTTATTCTGCCCTTTATTTCTGGATTCGGAACATACGCTTCAGAGATCTGGTAGTGATATGTGTGTTTGGTATAGAATCTGTGTATAGGACAGTGGCTCCAGAGTTTGGTTCGGTGGCTGGTTGCATTAAAACTTGTGTGATTTCCCCCTTCACTTTAATGTTCAAATTGACTGGGAAAGCAGAATGAAAATGGTCCGATTTGGGCAATCCATAGATATACAGCCAACACAATGTCCCTGGAATGATCTTCTGTTGGAGCCAGACGTTTCTCCCTGATTTCGTCTATGTGATGTGTGTGTCTGTCCAACGTGAGTGCTCGGCACCTAATTGATGCGATGCTAATATGCTGTCATGCACTGTATTTAGTGGTCATCGAGTATGTGTGTGTCTGTGAGTGACTACTCCGCGATGCTAATACGCTGTCATTTATTTACTGCTAGGCTGCCACATCGGGGTTGATAAAAGCCACTTGGTCTCTCCTCCCCTCCTTTCCTCCCCTCTCTTCTCTCTCTCCACTCGATGACGCTCCGACAACAAGGTTAACAGTCCAACACTAAGGTTAATATTGCCTTCAACATGTTAATGAAGCAGCTAAATCACAGCAGAGCTCCCAGGGCACACGCACACACACACACACACACACACACACACACACACACACACACACGCACACACACACACTACTGGGGAACAATTATCATACCTGGTGGAGTGTTTTGTGTTTTTACACTAGCTAACATCCTTTATGGGCCCTACAGGTCATCCCTGGTCTAAATGCACTGTAATACCGCGGTAATACCCTTCTCTGGAGGAGCACAATTATTGATTTACGCATAATTATCCCCAGGCTTCTTGAGGAGAGAAATATGCACGGCAGGGTTTACATCAATGTGCCGTGTGTGTGTGTGTGCGTTAGTTTGTGTGTGTGTGTTCGTGTGTGTAAGGGCTGGCTAAGCGTGTAGAGCAAGTCTTTATGGATGTAGGGTACAGAAAACATTACCATCAGTGACTGATTAGCTGTTCACATTCCAACCTGATCAATACTATGAGGTAAGACTGGCTGGCGGAGTGCTGCAGGCTTTACACACATATGCATAGTACACACACACATACGCATAGCACGCACGCACGCACTCACATACACACATACACAGGCATCCTCCTTAATTTACTGCATAAAATACAGGCTTACTTTCTACGATTCACATTTACTTAAGGAACATTTCATCTGGTGAAAGTCCTTTAATAAACAGGGTTATTTTTTGTTGTGGTTACTTTCAGTCTCAATTATGTACCAAAAGTACTTGATGTGAGGGAGCCACAGAAAGATGGGGAGTGGGAGCAAAGAAGAGACGAAGCGAAGGAGCGAGGGGGGAGAAAAACGAGGGACGCTCACTCCTCTCGTCCTCCATCTGCCTGCCTATCCCAGAGTGCTTTGGGAGATGCCGAAATCATTTTATTTTCCATAACCATTTAGGCCGCTATTTCAGGCTCAGCTATTTACTGTTTACACACACACACACACACACACACACACACACACACACACACACACCCAGCCCCATCCACTCCCTCTCTTAGACCTACTGCGTTCATGTCCTGTGCGCATGTGTATTTAGAGAATCTAATATAATTTGAGTGAGATAAAAGCGTCTAAGCAGATGCCGTTTCCTCCCACTGAACAGATGGTTATTCTGTCTAATGGTGCGGCGGGGTAATAGTGATGTGGATTGTGTGTCTAAACAGTCGTAAAAGCCTGGGTAAAGGATGGATAAATGGCTATCATCAACATTAAGGTCTGGCACAAGACAAGCACAACACGGAAAATGGCACACACAGTCTTGGATGCTCCTAACCAACAGGTTGGGTTTGTTTGTCTGTGTGTGTGTTATAGTTTGTGTGTGTGTTATAGTTTGTGTGTGTGTATGCTTGCGGAAAACCACTATCCACTATTCAGGCCAAGTTTCGATCAGGCGATTAATGCAGAACTATTTCACTACAATTAAAGCTGTTGAACAATAAACAGAAATATGTTAATTCCATAACTGACTAAGTAATATGACGTGACTATACAGTGACTATACCAAAGCACGCAATAATGAGAGCAAAAAATGCCACACCACAGTGTCACGAATTCCGCCGAAGTTGGTGCCTCTCCTTGTTCGGGCGGCGTTCGGCGGTCGACGTCACCGGCTTTCTAGCCTCCGCCAATCTACATTTCTTTTTCCATTTGTTTTGTCTGTATTGTACACACCTGGTTCCCATTACGTTTGAATTATTTCCCTATTTAACCCTCTGGAGCCATCGTGGTTTTGTACGTGTTTATTGTTGTCAGTTGTCTCGTTTATGTGATTCTGGATTTTCGTTCTCCTTGTTGGAAGATTATTTTTGAGTAAAGTGACTATTACTCATATCTGTGTCCTGCTTCTGACTCCACCTTACCCACATCACCTAGACTCTGACACACAGAATCTCGAATTCTAGATTTAAAGCATGGGAATCATTAAAAAGAAGTCGAGGTTAAAATATTTCAAGACCACAGAGAATTCAAATGTTAGTCAAATCGAAGTTTATTTGTCACCTGCACTGAATACAACAGGTTTCACCTTACAGTGAAATGCTTACTTACAGGCTCTAACCAACAGTGCGGAGAAAGACAAAATGAAAGTATGTGTGTGTGTGTGTAAGTAAAGAAATAAAACAACAGTAAAAGACATTTGAAAATAAGAGTAGCAAGGCTATATACAGACACCGGTTAGTCAGGCTTATTGAGGTGGTATGTACAGTGGGGCAAACAAGTATTTAGTCAGCCACCAATTGTGCAAGTTCTCCCAATTAAAAAGATGAGAGAGGCCTGTAATTTTGATCATAGGTACACTTCAACTATGACAGACAAAATGAGAAAAAAAATCCAGAAAATCACATTGTAGGATTTTTTATTAATTTATTGGCAAATTATGGTGGAAAATAAGTATTTGGTCAATAACAAAAGTTTATCTCAATACTTTGTTATATACCCTTTGTTGGCAATGACATAGGTCAAACGTTTTCCGCCCGGGCAACGAAGTAGTGGCTTCGTAAGAAGCATTTCAAGGTCCTGGAGTGGCCTAGCCAGTCTCCAGATCTCAACCCCATAGAAAATCTTTGGAGGGAGTTGAAAGTCCATGTTGCCCAGCAACAGCCCCAAAACATCACTGCTCTAGAGGAGATCTGCATGGAGGAAGGGGACAAATTACCAGCAACAGTGTGTGAAGACTTACAGAGACTTACAGAAAACGTTTGACCTCTGTCAACTTTTGTTATTGACCAAATACTTATTTTCCACCATAATTTGCAAATAAATTCATTAAATATCCTACAATGTGATTTTCTGGATTTTTTTCTCATTTTGTCTGTCTTTGTTGAAGTGTACCTATGATGAAATTTAGAGGCCTTTTTAAGTGGGAGACCTTGCACAATTGGTGGCTGACTAAATATTTTTTTTCCCCACTGTACATGAATGTATAGTTAAATTGACTATGCACATAAGATAAACAGAGAGTAGCAGCAGCGTAAAAGAGGGGTTGGGGGTAGGCACACAATGCAGATAGTCAGGAGTCTTATTTCTTGGGGGTAAAAACTGTTGAGAAGCCTTTTTGTCCTAGACTTGGCACTCCTGTACCGCTTGCCATGTGGTAGTAGAGAGAACAGTTTATGACTGGGGTGGCTGGGGTCTTTGACAATTTTCAGGGCCTTCCTCTGACGCTGCCTGGTGTTGAGGTCCTGGATGGCAGGCAGCTTTGCCCCAGTGATGTGCTGGGCCGTACGCACTACTATCTGAAGTGCCTTGTGGTCGGAGGCCGAGCAGTTGGACCGTTCTAGTTTGTTGTTGACGTGGACACCAAGAAATTTGAAGCTCTCAACCTGCTCCACTACAGCCCCGTCGATCAGAATGGGGATGTGCTCAGTACTCCTATTCCTGTAGTCCACAATCATCTCCTTGGTCTTGGTTACGTTGAGGGATAGGTTGTTACTCTGGCACCACACGGCCAGGTCTCTGACCTCCTCCCTATTGGTTTCTCATCGCTGTCGGTGGTCAGGCCTACCACTGTTGTTTCGTCAGCAAGCTTGATGATGGTGTTGGAGTCGTGCCTGGCCATGCAGTCGTGGGTGAACAGGGAGTACAGGAGGGGACTGAGCACGCACTCCTGGGGAGCTCCAGTGTTGAGGATCAGCGTGGCAGATGTGTTGCTACCTACCCTCACCACCTGGGGGCGGCCCGTCAGGAAGTCCAGGATCCAGTTGCAGAGGGAGGTGTTTAGCCCCCGGTTCCTTAGCTTAGTGATGAGCTTTGATGGTACTATGGTGTTGAACACTGAGCTGTAGTCAATGAATAGCATTCTCACATAGGTGTTCATTTGTCCAGTTTGGAAAGGGCAGTGTGGATTGCAATGGAGATTGCATCATCTGTGGATCTGTTTGGGCGGTATGCAAATTGGAGTGGGTCTAAGGCATGCATGCTCTCATGCATGCCTCAGTGTTGCTTGCCTCGAAGCGAGCATAGAAGTGATTTAGCTCATCTGGCAGGCTCGTGTCACTGGGCAGCTTGCGGTTGTGCTTCTCTTTGTAATCTGTAATAGTTTGCAAGCCCTGCCACATTCGACAAGCGTCGGAGCCGGTGTAGTATGATTCAATCTTAGCCCTGTATTGACACTTTACCTGTTTGATGGTTCATCGCAGTGCATAGAGGGATTTCTTGTAAGCGTCAGGGTTAGAGCCCCGCACCTTGAAAGTGGCAGCTCTACCCTTTAGCTCAGTGTGAATGTTGCCTGTAATCCATGGCTTCTGGTTGGGGTATGTACGTACAGTCATTGTGGGGACGACGTCCTCAATGCACTTATTGATAAAGCCAGTGACTGATGTGGTGTATTCCTCAATGTCATCGGAAGAATCCCGGAACATGTTCCAGTCTGTGATAGCAAAACAGTCCTGTAGTTTTTTTTTTTTTCCCAATTTTTGATTGCAAGCAGGAATCAGGAGGATAGAGTTGTGGTCGGATTTACCAAATGGAGGGCGAGGGAGAGCTACAGGTGATCTAGAATTTTTTTCCCTCTGGTTACACATTTAACATGTTGATAGAGATTTGGTAGAACTGATTTAAGTTTCCCTGCATTAAAGTCTCCGGCCACTAGGAGCGCCGCCTCAGGGTGAGTGGTTTCCTGTTTGCTTATTTCCTTACACAGCTGGCTGAGTGCGGTCTTAGTGCCGGCATCTGTCTGCGGTGGTAAATAAACAGCCACGAAAAGTATAGCTGAGAACTCTCTAGGCAAGAAGTGTGGCCTGCACTTCCTTAGATTTTGTGCACCAGCTGTTGTTTACAAATATGTACAGACCCCCCTCCCCCCCCCGTCTTACCGGAGTGTGCTGTTCTATCTTGCCGGTGCAGCGTGTATCCCGCTAGCTTGATTATCCATGTCGTCATTCAGCCACTATTCTGTGAAACATAGGATATTACAGTTTTTGATGTCCCGTTGGTAGGACATTCGTGATCGTACCTCGTCTAGTTTATTGTATTGCACGTTGGCGAGTAATATTGACGGCAGCTTTCCTAGTTGTCTTCTGCGGGTCCGGACGAGGCATCCGGCTCTTCATCCTCTGCGTCGCTTCCTTTTGCGATTAATTGGGATGTCTTCCCTGTGGGGTGTTTGGAGAATATCGTGTGAGTCCCGCTTGCTGCTGTTGTTGTTGTTGTTGAAGAAATCTTAGTCTAATCCGAGGTGAGTGATTGCTGTCCTGATATCCAGAAGCTCTTCATCTAATTCGAGGTGAGTGATCGCTGTCCTGATATCCAGAAGCTCTTCATCTAATCCGAGGTGAGTGATCGCTGTCCTGATATCCAGAAGCTCTTCATCTAATCCGAGGTGAGTGATCGCTGTCCTGATATCCAGAAGCTCTTCATCTAATCCGAGGTGAGTGATCGCTGTCCTGATATCCAGAAGCTTTTAATCTAATCCGAGGTGAGTGATCGCTGTCCTGATATCCAGAAGCTCTTTTCTGCCGTAAGATACGGTTGCAGAAACATTATGTACAAAATAAGTTACAAATATTGCGAAAAAACTCCCACATAATAGCACGATTGGTTAGGAGACCGTAAAACGGCAGCCATCTCCTCTGCCGCCATTTTTTAAAAATATGTATTTTTTAGAATAGACCGTCCAAACGCCAACAACTTGATATTTATTAATAGATTGAAACATACCGTATCTCAGCACGTGAGAGAAACACATCCTGTATTCACACATTTCAGACGTTAGAGAGGTAAACAAAACTGACACACAAACAAACGCAAGACAAACATCAAATGGTGAACATGAGTGAGCATGTGGATGAATGAGTGTGCAGGTCGTGTGTCAGCCCAGCCATATTGGGCTGACCATATGTTAGCTCTGCGCGGCGGCACCACAGAGTGATTCACACCCATCCAACACTGCACTGTGTGTGTGTGTGTGTGTGTGTGTGTGTCCATCACACAAAGCTGATCAATTAGAGCTTGTCCCAGTGATTTGTGTCTCAGTTATTAAAGGCAGCTAATTCATCCTACTTCCATATTGGTTATAAATCTACAGGAGAGGCCAGCGCGTGTGTGTGACAGAGTGAGTGTGTGTGTCTTTGTGACAGAGTGTGTGTGTGACAGAGTGTGTGTGTGTGTGTGTGATTCATGGCCAGCAGGGAGTGTGCGCTACGCCATATTTTTCTCCTTGTAATTAACAGTAAATTGTTTTTACTGCCGTGCACAATGAATTTCCCCCCCTGCTTACACCACTGTCGCTGACTGACTGACTGTGTGTGTGTGTGTGTGTGTGTGTGTGTGTGCATGCGTGTGTGTGTCTGTCTGACAGAAGAGGGATTGGTTGGAGTTGTTAAGAGAGAGATGAATATGAAAGCCTGACAACAGAGGAAACATCTCTCCCCCTCCCCAACTCTCCCTCAACCTCTCTTCTTTTCTCTTTCACTCTCTCCACCTTCCTTTCTTATTCTCTTTATTTTCTCTCCCTCCCGCGCTCTCATCTAGAGAGTAGGTAGCTCCCTGACAGACGTGTTCCATTAGAGTCTCTTCGTGAATATGGATATGTAAATGACCTTCTATTCTACCTCTAGAACTGGGACAATAATAAGTACATATGGACGAGGTTTAACCAGCAACACTCATGTTCAACAGCTTCGCGTGCAGAGACACTGTATGGGAGTAGTTGCGGTATTACTGGAGCATACTGGAGTATACTAGAGTATTTCTGAGTAGCGTGGTATAAAGAAGTACATTTTGTGTTACGGTGATGGCAGAGTTACCGTTGAGCAGTGTTCAAATCTGAGTGTGTGTCCAGAGGCAGACAGGCTGATCACAAAGCCCAGTGTGGTACACAGAGTCACAGTAAGACAGGCTGATCACAAAGCCCAGTGTGGTACACAGAGTCACAGTAAGACAGGCTGATCACAAAGCCCAGTGTGGTACACAGAGTCACAGTAAGACAGGCTGATCACAAAGCCCAGTGTGGTACACAGAGTCACAGTAAACACGTTTCTGCTGTTAGCTGCCAGCTCCTCTGCTAAGTACACACTCTGATGGACTGGCTAGGACTGTGTGGCTCAGTTGGTAGAGAATAGGGGTTTAGGGTTCGATTCCTGCTGGGGACAGCCATACAAAAATGGATATGTCGTTTGGATAATAAAATGTCTGCTAAAGGGCATTTGTGTAACCATAAATGCTTTCAACTTGTTAGCTCCCCTAGCAAATGCCTAGGTGTTTAACTCCACGGGCTAACACAATCTTGTAGCACCTAAACACACCGAGAGAACAAGGCGATATGTAATGAGGGGACGGTAGGAGAGACGTTAAAGGGGACAGAGAGTCAGCCGAGGGGTCAACCTCCCTAGGGGGACAGCTGACTAGACAGATTTCTATAGAAACACCATATTAGTGATACCAATCCTTCTGAAAACAAGCCGACGCCTACACACACTTATCACCCTAATGAATAGCTGGATAAAGAAAGCTCATTACGAGCAGGTACTGTTGAGGAGCAGCAACGCTCATTAGACAGCCAGAGGGAGTCAGAGGTGACACACTGACACAGGGCAAAGCATGATGGGATTAGCGAGGGTGAGGTGGTGTGACATCCAAACCTTTAGACACTCTCTACCTGGGAAGGGATAGATATGCTTGAGCTGATAAACACACTCATATCTGTGCAATGATATGTCTGTTATTTACTACAGTGTAAAACTATTGGAAAGGACTAGCTATTTTTCCAAGAAGCTGTAGGGACAAGGAATTTCTGTCAATCTATGAAATAAGGATACCTATGTAATGACAGACATGGCTTAGGTGTACCTGTGTGTGTGTGTGTGTGTGTGTGTGTGTGTGTGTGTGTGTGTGTGTGTGTGTGTGTGTGTGTGTGTGTGTGTGTGTGTGTGTGTGTGTGTGTGTGTGTGTATACGTGTGTGTGTGTGTTACCTGTGTCATAACAGGTCGTGCGTAGGGGTTGGAGCTCCACTCTGGGACCAGTTTGACCCTGTATTCATTGACCTCTCCTCTGGCTTCCCGACCCCGTGCTGACCTCCATGCATCCTTTAGGGACAAGGACGACACAGCCGACACCTCTCGAGGAGCCACAAACACTGGAGCTGTGGAACACACACACGCACACACACAGGCACACACAGGCACACACAGGCAAGCACTCTCACACACACAAGCGCGCATGCACACACACACACACACACAGAGAGAAAGAGAGAGATAAATGACTTCAATCACAACATTTCTCCTCTTTTACCATAAGAGACAACGCTGTACAGGATAAACCCTATTTCCATAAATAGTCGCTAAATTGGTGACTGCGTCAGTGAAACAGCTGTAAAGGGTTTTAATGAACATGCTGGCTGACAGGTAAAACTTGTAAGTAAAGTAAAACCGGGTGGATGTTGTCAAATAGCAATACAGCCAGGAGGAAAACACAAAAGTGTTTTTCACACCATGTCAACCTGACAGAAACTCACAGAGAGAGAGGTGGGATAGAGGTAGAGAGAGAGAGAGGTAGAGAGAGAGAGAGAGAGAGAGGTAGAGAGAGAGAGGTAGAGAGAGAGAGGTAGAGAGAGAGAGGGGTAGAGAGAGAGAGAGAGGGGTAGAGAGAGAGAGAGGTAGAGAGAGAGCGGTAGAGAGAGAGGGAGAGAGAGAGGGAGAGAGAGAGGGAGAGAGAGAGGGAGAGAGAGAGGGAGAGAGAGAGGGAGAGAGAGAGAGAGAGACAGCGAGAGAGAGAGACAGAGTACCTCCCTGAAGACTCAGTTTTAAGTATGTGAAAGACAGAGAGAACGAGAGAGAGAGAGAGAGAGAGAGAGAGAAAGAGACAGATATCCCCCCTTTTCAATTTCAGTGAGAAGGAACGAGAAAGAGAGCTTATTAAGCTACTCCAAACACAAGCTGCAAAATACCATCCTAAGCATGTTTGATGCAAATGAAGAGCGGTGTCTGTTTTTGTGTTTGCGATGGAGCTGTCAACAGTGCTCAGGAGAACTGGCTTCATGAGCCTCAGTCAGAACTCACACAGTCCTCTGAATGAAACCACAATACAGTACAGTGAAGTATAGCAGGGGTAAAAAGTCAATCCCTCTATGTTTTTATGAATATAGCTAAAAACAACAGAATATTATATCAATTGTGTAATTATATGCCTACAGTAGAAAAGAGAAAAAAAGATAATGTTTTATTTCTAATTACAGTTGAAGCCGGAAGTGTACTTACACTTAGGTTGGTGTCACGACTTCCGCCGAAGTCGGTCCCTCTCCTTGTTCGGGCGGCGGACCTTCTAGCCATCGCTGATCCATTTTTCATTTTCCGTTGGTTTTGTCTGGTGTTTCTTCACACCTGGTTCCAATCCCATCAATTACATGTTGTGTATTTAATCCTCTGTTTCCCCTCATATCCTTGACGGTGTCACGAATATTACCGAAGGTGGCTCCCCTTCTTGTTTGGGTGGCACTCGGCGGTCGTCGTCACCGGTCTACTAGCTTTTGTCTAATTGGTTTCACCTGTTCCTTGTTTGGTTGTTAGGGTGGGGTTATTTAAGTTTGTTCAGCCCGCTTCTGTTTGTGCGGGCTTGTTCATTCTATATGTGTTAGAGTGGTTAGTGTTTCATTGGGTTTCTCGCTGTCCTTGTATTTCACGATAGGGTACTATTTTGTTTTGTAGTTATACCTGTGTTGGGTATACTATTTTGTTCCTGTGATTTTTTTGAACATTAAAGCGTGTTTTTTCCCGCATCCTTTGCTCTCTGCGCCTGACTCCACACCCATTTCAGTCATTGAGCGTTACAGTCGGAGATTGTTTGATTGTATTATGTGTTGGTGCGCGACGGGTTTTGTACCCACTTTTTTAAATTATTTTGTCATTTTGGTTTTGTAGTTTTGTGAAGCACTGATTAAACAACTCCGTTTATACCAAGTTCGATTCTCCTGCACCTGACTTCATTGCCACCAACACACGCCCATTACAGTTCGAGTCATTAAAACACGTTTTTCAACCACTCCACAAATTTCTTGTTAACAAACTATAGTTTGGCAAGTCGGTTAGGACATCTACTTTGTGCATGACACAAGTCAATTTTCCAGCAACAGATTATTTCACTTATAATTCACTGTATCACAATTCCAGTGGGTCAGAAGATTACATACACTAAGTTGACGGTAAATTTAAACAGTTTTGGAAAATTCCAGAAAATGATGTCATGGCTTTAGAAGCTTCTGATAGGCTAATTTACATCATTTGAGTTGGTGTATTTCAAGGCCTACCTTCAAACTCAGTGCTTCTTTGCTTGAAATCATGGGAAAATCAAAAGAAATCAGCCAAGACCACGCAGCCGTCATACCGCTCAGGAAGGAGACGCCTTCTGTCTCCTAGAGATGAACTTATTTTGGTGCGAAAAGTACAAATCAATCTCAGAACAACTGCAAAGTACCTTGTGAAGATGCTGGAGGAAACAGGTACAAAAGTATCTATATCCACAGTAAAACAAGTCCTATATCGACATAACCCAGGAGGCCGCTCAGCAAGGAAGAAGCCACTGCTCCAAAACCGCCATAAAAAAGCCAGACACTGTTTGCAACTGCAGATGGGGACAAAGATTGTACTTTTTGGAGAAATATCCTCTGGTCTGATGAAACAAAAATATAACTGTTTGGCTATTTGGCTGTTTGACCATCGTTATGTTTGAATGAAAAAGGGGGAGGATTGCAAACCGAATAACACCATCCCGACCGTGAAGCACGGGGGTGGCAACATCATGTTTTGGGGGTGCTTTACGGCAGGAGGGACTGGTGCACTTCACAAAATAAATGGCAACATGAGGGAGGAAAAGTATATGGATATATTGAAGCAACATCTCAAGACATCAGTCAGGAAGTTAAAGCTTGGTCGCAAATGTATCTTCCAAATGGACAATGACCCCAAGCATACTTCCAAATTTGTGGCAAAATGACTTAAGGCCAACAAAGTCAAGGTATTGGAGTGGACATCACAAAGCCCTGACATCAATCCTAAAGAAAATTTGTGGGACGAACTGAAAAAGCATGAGCGAGCAAGGAGGCCCACAACCTGACTGTGTCTGAAGGAATGGGCCAAAGTTCACCCAACTTATTGTGGGAAGCTTGTGGAAGGCTACCCAAAACGACCCAAGTTCAACAATTTAAAGGCAATGCTACCAAATACGAATTGAGTGTTTGTACATTTCTGTCCCACTGGCAATGTGATGAAAGAAATGAAAGCTGAAATAAACAATTTTCTCTACTATTACTCAGCGTGGCAGGATAGCCTAGTGGTTAGAGTGTTGGACTAGTAACCAGAAGTTTGCAAGTTCAAATCCCTGAGCTGACGTTCTACCCCTGAACAGGCAGTTTTCTCCACTGTTCCTAGGCTGCCATTGAAAATAAGAATTTGTTCTTAACTGACTTGCCTAGTTAAAAAAAATGAAATTCTGACATTTCACATTCTTAAAATAAAGTGGTGATCCTAACTGACCTAAGACTGGGAATTTGTATTCTGATTAAATGTCAGAAATTGTGAAAAACTGAGTTTAAATGTTTTTGGCTCAGGTATATGTAAACTTCCGACTTCAACTGTAAGTCAACTTTATTTCTCAACTGCTAATATTGAGCAAATGACACAAATTGGAGCTAATTGTGACTTGTTTCAGGAAGCTAGGCTTATGTCGCGTGTCTACTTCACAGGAGAGCCTAAACTATTTGTTTTATCAAAATGCTTTTTTTGGCAGTTATGCCTTCTGGAACATGTGAACTTTCATGTGCCTAAATAACAAACTTGTTTGCCATCGGTAAATATGAATACAATTGTTAAATTACGAACCTAGTTGGTTTAGCCACGGAAAAAGTGAGCAACCTTCCCGCTAGCCACGATTGGCTGAGATAATGAGTAGGCTGGACATGCCAAAAGATGAGTTTGGATTGGTCTGCCTTGTGGCACGCTTCTGTCTATAATATGAGCTGGTCAGTATGTGTAGGTAATCCTTTTTAACACAACTTTTTTTAAAGATATCACATGGCAGAACTGCATAAGGGTTGCGCTCCACTTTCTGAAGGACCGAGTTTTGAAATCAGTGGAATTAGAGTATGATAGCTAAGGAGACGGAGACAATTCTGCCGTTCGATTGCAAATATACAGACGGAGTCAAAAACAGAACAGACGGCTGTTGTATAAAACAACGGTCTCTGGATTAAATCAAATCAAACTTCATTTGTCACATGCGCCGAATACAACAAGTGTGGACCTTACCGTGAAATGCTTACTTACAGCAGTGCAGCAGTGCAGTTCAAGAAGAGTTAAGAAAATATTTACCAAATAAACAAAAGTTGTTGTTTTTTAAGTAAAAAAATAAAAATAATAACACAATAAAATAACAATAACGAGGCTATATACTGGTACCGAGTCAATGTGCAATGTAAATAGTCCGGTGGCCATTTTATTAATTGATCAGCAGTTTATGGCTTGGGGTTAGAAGCTGTTAAGGAGCCTTTTGTTCCTAGACTTCGCTCCGGTACCGCTTGCCGTGCGGTAGCAGAGAAAACCATCTATGACTTGGGTGACTGGAGTCTCTGACCATTTTATTTGGCTTTCTTCTGACACCGCCTATAGTATATAGGTCCTGGATGGCAGGAAGCTTGGCACTCTGTAGTGCCTTACAGTCAGATGCCGAGAAGTTGCCATACCAGGCGGTGATGCAGTCAGTCAAGATGCTCTCAATGGTGCACCTGTAGAACTTTTTGAGGATGTATCTGATTTGAAGCCAAATCTTTTCAGCCTCCTGAGGGGGAAGAGGAATTGTCGTGCCCTCTCCATGACTGTGTTGGTGCGTGTGGACCATGATAGATCCTTAGTGATGTAGACACCGAGGAACATGAAGCTCTCGACCAGCCCCGTCTTACTGAATGGGGGCGTGCTCGGCCCTCCGTTTCCTGTAATCCACAATCAGCTCATTTGTCTTGCTGACGTTGAGGGAAAGGTTGTTGTCCTGGCACCACACTGCCAGGAATCTGACCTCCTCCCGATAGGCTGTCTCATCGTCGTCGGTGATCAGGCCTGCTACCATCGTGTCGACCGCAAACTTAATGATAGTGTTGGAGTCATGCAGTCAGT
>NC_143046.1:58312500-58352500 GCF_057628025.1 Oncorhynchus mykiss | reverse complement strand
CAAATAACAGGCGAGCAGCAGATGTGTGTGTGCTGTGCGTGTGTGTGTGTGTGCTGTGCGTGCGTGTGCTGTGCGTGTGTGTGGGCGCTGTGCGTGTGTGTGCTGTGCGTGTGTGTGTGCTGTGCGTGTGTGTGTGTGCTGTGCGTGTGTGTGTGTGCTGTGCGTGTGTGTATGTGCTGTGCGTGCGTGTGTGTGTGTGCTGTGCGTGTGTGTGTGTGCTGTGCGTGTGTGTGTGTGTGTGTGTGTGTGTGTGTGTGTGTGTGCTGTGCGTGCGTGTGTGTGTGTGCTGTGCGTGTGTGTGTGTGCTGTGCGTGTGTGTGTGTGCTGTGCGTGTGTTTGTGTGCTGTGCGTGCGTGTAGGGGGTTATTTACCATTTGATCTATGCGGAGCGTCTTAGCGTACTGAGGAGGCCCCAGAAGATAAGTGTCCCTCTATGAGTCTAACTCAACATGTGTCGGTGTGTGTGCTTTCTATGTAGAGTTAGTGTCCCTCTGTGTGTCTAACTCTAAACAGCCCCTAAGCAGGGAAGGCCCACTAAAACACACACCACACACACACTGTATGCGTTCACACACACACAACCCATAGACAATGAAACAGAGTACACACAGAGAAACACACACACACACAAACACACAAAATAGTTAGAACCAGAATGATATTGTCTAAGACATAAAAGCAGCTTCTTCAATTCTAAAAATAAAAGATGAGTGAATAACAGACCTGGTGGTCAGTCGTCCAGTACCTTTACTGCAGCCCAGGTGGTTGTCTGGGACCAGGCAACTGGCTCAATGGACACAGCAGTCACATCTGTCCCACGTCACCAAGGCCTTACACTGGCAACTCCCTGTCTCTGGGTGGCACCACCCCAGCCACATGCCTGGCACCTGGAGGAGAATACAGGAACATTGGTTTCACCTCACAAGCTCATAACAGCTATGTCTTTCAAACCGGTCAGCATCACATATATCCAATACACATTGAAACCCATCTAACATAGCGTGTGTGTGTGTGTGTGTGTGTGTGTGTGTGTGTGATGGAGAGAGGTGGCATTGGGTCTTCACCTTAACACCCCCCATTCCCTTCCTTCACACTCCCCTATTCACATACCCCAACCCCAGCAGTGACAGCATGGGGAGGGGTATCGTTGGAGTCTAGGCGACGTGTGTGTGAGTGTGTATGGGGGGTTCAGGCGGTTGGGTCACACCGGTGGTGTTGCCCCACTGGGTCCCAGCACTGGGTGATCGCCAGGCCAAACGCCTGACACACGCACGCTCGCACGCACGCACACACACACACACACACACACACACACACACACACACACACACACACACACACACACACACACACACACACACACACACACACACACACACACACACACACACACTGACACTCTCCCTCTCGTGGCGTGAAAAGCCACAGCCCCTTAACGAGCCGCAAATTTGTCCTGTCAACTGCAGGGAGCTTTGGGGGTTTCACCTCCTCACATCCACACACACACACACACACACACACACACACACATACACACACACACACACACACACACACACTCGTTCTCCCACTCGCCTCCACGACTCGACCTTCACTCCTCTTCCAAGGAGAGAGAAAACACCCAGCATCACACCAACTCTTTTTTTTCATCAGTCTTAAATGAATCCGGTGTGTGTGTGTTCATATTCTAACCTCCTGCTATGCAGGCAGGTCTTGTTGTAATACATGTAATCCCTTACAACAGTATTTGCATCTTTTCTGCATTTCCTACAATAGGGGTCAGTGATCTCTTTCTCTCTCTCGTTCTTTCTGTCTTTCTCACACACACACACACACACACACACACACACACACACACACACCGGATAAAGAGACAACAACAGAATAAGAAGCCGATAAATCAGAATTTACTCTGAGGCTCGGGTAAACAGCTTAATGATATTGTTTGCGTGCATGCGTGCATGTGTGTGCGTGCATGTGTGTGTGGACAGATCAGGTCTATAATAACTGTGTATAATAATCCACTCGGTTGAGAAAAGCATTTTTTCCCCCCAGGGTTAAATGATTACCTGAACAAGGCTTTGGGCAGACCTGATATTCTGTCATGTCGTCTGCCAGAAAATATCCCATAACCATATTGAGGGGCTTTAACCAACCTCGATTAGATCAACCATGCCGGACGGAGAAGAGCAGGAGAAAAACAAATAAGATACATGGGCTTATTGATTGTCTGGGGATAAATGAGTTTATAATATTTAGATAAAGAAATATTTATTGTGTTCAGTCTCCTGATGGCAGAAAGGCTTCCCCAGTAATCAGTTTAAATACTGAATTTTTCATCCTTACCCTGGCGAAGGAGGGGCTCAACCGTGTGTGCACACACAAACACACACACACACACAAACACACACACAAGTACACACACATCCCTCACCATTTGCATGGATTAACAGTCTGTGCTGTCCAGCACGCCTGTTGTTGATGTATTGAAAACACACATCTACATTTGCATCTCATACACGCCTACACTTACCTTTCTCCTTCTCTCCCTCTCTCCTTCTCTCCTTCACTTTGCCCCTCTTTAACTGACTACATTTCCTCTCTTCCTCCGTCTCCCTCTTCTGCCCCCTATTATCTCCCTCCATCTCTCTCTCTTCTGTCTCTCTCTCTTCTGTCTCTCTCTCCATCACCCTCTCCTCTCTCTCTCCCCCTCTTCTCTCCCTCTCCCTCCCTCCCTCCCTCAGCAGGATGCGAACAGAAGTGGGTAGAGAGAGACAGATTGACAGACAGGCAGGGTTGATGATGATGTAATGATGAAACACTGTATGGTCCTCCCCACAGCTAAGAGATCTCAGTCACAGCCAGCTCTCTGCCTTAATACACCGCACACAGCTATCAGTGAAGGTCATTCACACACGCACACACGCCTAACTGAGCGGATAAATCAACTTTTACCCAAATTACACTGCATCCTCTTAAAACATATGAGTCATAACAGTCTCCCGTGGTCTGCAATGTTGGTCTTCCATAGTCCCTAATTCTCCCTAGTTCTCCCCAGCCATATGTCCCCACTTCCCACTGATAGGAGAGAGGTTATAATGGTAGATGTATTTACTGACAAAATATGGAGTCTAAGAGACATAAACAAACTCTTGTAGACGTTAAGACATTAACACACTTTAAGACTGGAAGACATTAAGACATTAACACACTTTAAGACTGGAAGACATTAAGACACTAACACACTTTAAGACTGGAAGACATTAAGACATTAACACACTTTAAGACATTAAGACATTAACACACTTTAAGACTGGAAGACATTAAGACATTAACACACTTTAAGACATTAAGACATTAACACACTTTAAGACATTAAGACATTAACACACTTTCAGACTTGAAGACATTAAGACACTTTAAGACTGGAAGACATTAAGACATTAACACACTTTCAGACTTGAAGACATTAAGACACTTTAAGACTGGAAGACATTAAGACATTAACACACTTTAAGACTGGAAGACATTAAGACATTAACACACTTTAAGACTGGAAGACATTAAGACATTAACACACTTTAAGACTGGAAGACATTAAGACATTAACACACTAAGACATTAAGACATTAACACACTAAGACATTAAGACATTAACACACTAAGACATTAAGACATTAACACACTTTAAGACTGGAAGACATTAAGACATTAACACACTAAGACATTAAGACATTAACACACTAAGACATTAAGACATTAACACACTAAGACATTAAGACATTAACACACTAAGACATTAAGACATTAACACACTAAGACATTAAGACATTAACACACTAAGACATTAAGACATTAACACACTAAGACATTAAGACATTAACACACTAAGACATTAAGACATTAACACACTTTAAGACTGGAAGACATTAAGACACTTTAAGACTGGAAGACATTAAGACATTAACACACTAAGACATTAAGACATTAACACACTTTAAGACTGGAAGACATTAAGACATTAACACACTTTAAGACTGGAAGACATTAAGACATTAACACACTAAGACATTAAGACATTAACACACTTTAAGACTGGAAGACATTAAGACATTAACACACTTTAAGACTGGAAGACATTAGAATATTAACACACTAAGACATTAAGACATTAACACACTAAGACATTAAGACATTAACACACTAAGACATTAAGACATTAAGACACTTTAAGACTGGAAGACATTAAGACATTAACACACTAAGACATTAAGACATTAACACACTAAGACATTAAGACATTAACACACTAAGACATTAAGACATTAACACACTAAGACATTAAGACATTAACACACTAAGACATTAAGACATTAACACACTAAGACATTAAGACATTAACACACTAAGACATTAAGACATTAACACACTTTAAGACTGGAAGACATTAAGACATTAACACACTAAGACATTAACACACTAAGACATTAAGACATTAACACACTTTAAGACTGGAAGACATTAAGACACTTTAAGACTGGAAGACATTAAGACATTAACACACTAAGACATTAAGACATTAACACACTTTAAGACTGGAAGACATTAAGACATTAACACACTTTAAGACTGGAAGACATTAAGACATTAACACACTAAGACATTAAGACATTAACACACTTTAAGACTGGAAGACATTAAGACATTAACACACTTTAAGACTGGAAGACATTAGGACATTAACACACTAAGACATTAAGACATTAACACACTAAGACATTAAGACATTAACACACTAAGACATTAAGACATTAAGACACTTTAAGACTGGAAGACATTAAGACATTAACACACTAAGACATTAAGACATTAACACACTTTAAGACTGGAAGACATTAAGACATCAACACACTTTAAGACTGGAAGACATTAAGACATTAACACACTAAGACATTAAGACATTAACACACTTTAAGACTGGAAGACATTAAGACACTTTAAGACTGGAAGACATTATGACATTAACACACTAAGACATTAAGACATTAACACACTTTAAGACTGGAAGACATTAAGACACTTTAAGACTGGAAGACATTAGGACATTAACACACTAAGACATTAAGACATTAACACACTAAGACATTAAGACATTAACACACTAAGACATTAAGACATTAACACACTAAGACATTAAGACATTAACACACTAAGACGTTAAGACATTAACACACTTTAAGACTGGAAGACATTAAGACATTAACACACTAAGACATTACGACATTAACACACTAAGACATTAAGACATTAACACACTAAGACATTAAGACATTAACACACTAAGACATTAAGACATTAACACACTTTAAGACTGGAAGACATTAAGACATTAACACACTAAGACATTACGACATTAACACACTAAGACATTAAGACATTAACACACTAAGACGTTAAGACATTAACACACTAAGATGTTAAGACATTAACACACTTTAAGACTGGAAGACATTAAGACATTAACACACTTTAAGACATTAACACATTAACACACTAAGACATTAAGACATTAACACACTAAGACATTAAGACATTAACACACTAAGACATTAAGACATTAACACACTAAGACATTAAGACATTAACACACTAAGACATTAAGACATTAACACACTAAGACATTAAGACATTAACACACTTTAAGACTGGAAGACATTAAGACATTAACACACTAAGACATTAACACACTAAGACATTAAGACATTAACACACTTTAAGACTGGAAGACATTAAGACACTTTAAGACTGGAAGACATTAAGACATTAACACACTAAGACATTAAGACATTAACACACTTTAAGACTGGAAGACATTAAGACATTAACACACTTTAAGACTGGAAGACATTAAGACATTAACACACTAAGACATTAAGACATTAACACACTTTAAGACTGGAAGACATTAAGACATTAACACACTTTAAGACTGGAAGACATTAGGACATTAACACACTAAGACATTAAGACATTAACACACTAAGACATTAAGACATTAACACACTAAGACATTAAGACATTAAGACACTTTAAGACTGGAAGACATTAAGACATTAACACACTAAGACATTAAGACATTAACACACTTTAAGACTGGAAGACATTAAGACATTAACACACTTTAAGACTGGAAGACATTAAGACATTAACACACTAAGACATTAAGACATTAACACACTTTAAGACTGGAAGACATTAAGACACTTTAAGACTGGAAGACATTAGGACATTAACACACTAAGACATTACGACATTAACACACTAAGACATTAAGACATTAACACACTAAGACATTAAGACATTAACACACTAAGACATTAAGACATTAACACACTTTAAGACTGGAAGACATTAAGACATCAACACACTTTAAGACTGGAAGACATTAGGACATTAACACACTAAGACATTAAGACATTAACACACTAAGACATTAAGACATTAACACACTTTAAGACTGGAAGACATTAAGACATTAACACACTAAGACATTACGACATTAACACACTAAGACATTAAGACATTAACACACTAAGACATTAAGACATTAACACACTAAGACATTAAGACATTAACACACTAAGACATTAAGACATTAACACACTTTAAGACTGGAAGACATTAAGACATTAACACACTAAGACATTACGACATTAACACACTAAGACATTAAGACATTAACACACTAAGACGTTAAGACATTAACACACTAAGATGTTAAGACATTAACACACTTTAAGACTGGAAGACATTAAGACATTAACACACTTTAAGACATTAACACATTAACACACTTTAAGACTGGAAGACAGTAACACACTTTAAGACTGGAAGACATTAAGACATTAACACACTTTAAGACTGGAAGACATTAAGACACTTTAAGACATTAAGACATTAACACACTTTAAGACATTAAGACATTAAGACACTTTAAGATTTGAAGACGTGAAGACATTAACACTGGGCTTCATTAACAGTAATAGACAAGCAACTTTAATGGCTGTTTTGACTTTTCTTAAACCACGTCTCAACCTGTGCTAGAGTTGAGTACGGTGTGGTACAATCTAGCATGGCAGGAGCAGCTCTACAGTGCCTTGCGAAAGTATTCGGCCCCCTTGAACTTTGCGACCTTTTGCCACATTTCAGGCTTCAAACATAAAGATATAAAACTGTATTTTTTTGTGAAGAATCAACAACAAGTGGGACACAATCATGAAGTGGAACGACATTTATTGGATATTTCAAACTTTTTTAACAAATCAAAAACTGAAAAATTGGGCGTGCAAAATTATTCAGCCCCTTTACTTTCAGTGCAACAAACTCACTCCAGAAGTTCAGTGAGGATCTCTGAATGATCCAATGTTGACCTAAATGACTAATGATGATAAATACAATCCACCTGTGTGTAATCAAGTCTCCGTATAAATGCACCTGCACTGTGATAGTCTCAGAGGTCCGTTAAAAGCGCAGAGAGCATCATGAAGAACAAGGAACACACCAGGCAGGTCCGAGATACTGTTGTGAAGAAGTTTAAAGCCGGATTTGGATACAAAAAGATTTCCCAAGCTTTAAACATCCCAAGGAGCACTATGCAAGCGATAATATTGAAAGGGAAGGAGTATCAGACCACTGCAAATCTACCAAGACCTGGCCGTCCCTCTAAACTTTCAGCTAATACAAGGAGAAGACTGATCAGAGATGCAGCCAAGAGGTCCATGATCACTCTGGATGAACTGCAGAGATCTACAGCTGAGGTGGGAGACTCTGTCTATAGGACAACAATCAGTCGTATATTGCACAAATCTGGCCATTATGGAAGAGTGGCAAGAAGAAAGCCATTTCTTAAAGATATCCATAAAAAGTGTCGTTTAAAGTTTGCCACAAGCCACCTGGGAGACACACCAAACATGTGGAAGAAGGTGCTCTGGTCAGATGAAACCAAAATTGAACTTTTTGGCAACAATGCAAAACGTTATGTTTGGCGTAAAAGCAACACAGCTCATCACCCTGAACACTGTCAAACATGGTGGTGGCAGCATCATGGTTTGGGCCTGCTTTTCTTCAGCAGGGACAGGGAAGATGGTTAAAATTGATGGGAAGATGGATGGAGCCAAATACAGGACCATTCTGGAAGAAAACCTGATGGAGTCTGCAAAAGACCTGAGACTGGGACGGAGATTTGTCTTCCAACAAGACAATGATCCAAAACATAAAGCAAAATCTACAATGGAATGGTTCAAAAATAAACATATCCAGGTGTTAGAATGGCCAAGTCAAAGTCCAGACCTGAATCCAATCGAGAATCTGTGGAAAGAACTGAAAACTGATGTTCACAAATGCTCTCCATCCAACCTCACTGAGCTCGAGCTGTTTTGCAAGGAGGAATGGGAAAAAATGTCAGTCTCTCGATGTGCAAAACTGATAGAGACATACCCCAAGCGACTTATAGCTGTAATCGCAGCAAAAGGTGGCGCTACAAAGTATTAACTTAAGGTTAAGGGGGCTGAATAATTTTGCACGCCCAATTTTTCAGTTTTTGATTTGTTAAAAAAGTCTGAAATATCCAATAAATGTCGTTCCACTTCATGATTGTGTCCCATTTGTTGTTGATTCTTCACAAAAAAATACAGTTTTATATCTTTATGTTTGAAGCCTGAAATGTGGCAAAAGGTCGCAAAGTTCAAGGGGGCATTCAGTGATGTGTCTTACCTGCCGAGGCCATGGTTGAAGCCATAGTTTTTTTGTGACAAACACATCATTTGGGGAGGATTAAGCTGAGGACAATATTATTATTTGAAATCTAATTAAATGAACGTTGCAAAATTCCAGTAACTTTCCAAAAGTTCCCAGTTAAAGAACAGAATCTTCAAAGCAGACATTTGGGAAAGTTAGCAGAGTTGTGGAAGCACAAGGGAAAAATGGCAGCTGTTCAGACAACTCATCCAGAATTCTATGACTTCTGACAGAAAGCAATTAGAAGATATCTGATGGGAAACATTTAGTAGTGAATTGCATACAAGTGTAACTTCATCACCTCAAGTGCACCGCACAACAGAGACTCGCTGATAGATATAGAACACTATGGATTCAGCATCTCCCGTCGTCTCCCGTTGTCCCATTTACAAACAAACACGTGACTGGCTCGACTGTTCTGGGAAAACTACGTCAGCTTCATAACGTTAACCTCTCTTGGGTCGGGGGTAGTATTTTCACGTCCGGATGAAAAGCGTGCCCAAAGTAAACTGCCTGTTACTCAGACCCAGAAGCTAGGATATGCATATAATTGGTCGATTTGGATAGAAAACTGTTAAAATAATGTCTGTGAGTATAACAGAACTGATATGGCAGGCGAAACCCCAAGGACAAACCATCCCCCCCCCAAAGAAAATTCAGCCTTCCACTGTTTTCAATGGCTGTCGTGTTTATTATAAGGTGAAATCCTCCCAGACTGCAGTTCCAGGGGCTTCCACTAGATGTCAACAGTCTTTAGAAAGAGTTTCATGCTGGTTTTTGGAAAAATTAGCTAGAAATTGTAGTTTTTCTAGGTGGCTCCCATTTTGGCTGTAGTGTTTCCAAGCGCATGGAAGACAGCGTGTTCTTTGGTATTTTTCTCCAGTAAAGACAATAACAATTCTCCGTCTTAAATTTTATAATTTATTTACGTATTAGGGTACCTAGGGTTTGATTATAAACATTGTTTGACTTGTTTGGAAAAGTTTATTAGTAACGTTTGGGATTAATTTTGTATTTTGATGGAGGAAAACTGCGTGGATTATTGACTGGAGCACGATAGCTCATCTGAGTTTTTATGGATATAAAGAAGGACATTATCGAACAAAAGGGCCATTTGTGATGTATGTGGGACCTTTTGGAGTGCCAACAGAAGAAGATCATCAAAGGTAAGGCATTTGTTATATTGCTATTTCTGACTTTCGTGGCGCCTGGTTGAAATATGTTTTTCATGCTTTGTATGCGGTGCACTGTCCACAGATAATCGCATGGTGTGCTTTCGCCATAAAGCCTTTTTAAAATCTGACACAGCGGCTGTATTAACAAGGAGTTAAGCTTTATTTTGATGTTTCACACTTGTGATTTCATGAAAGTTAAATATTTATAATTCTGTAGTTGAACAATGTGACAGGTAAAATGAAGAACGCAATCAGCTTTATCTCCTAAAAGTGCACAAGTTGACTACAGGTATTATCTTAAAAAGTAACAACAAATATTCAGGTAAATTGTTTTGACGGTATTGACAGTATTGAAAAACCATCCTGTGGCTTTTTCCAAATACCCCGGTATACGGTCTATACGGTACACACCCCAAGCCTAGCAATCAGGATAATAATAAATAGAATAGCAGCAGCTTATATGAAGTGTGTCTACGTGTGTGTATGTGTGTGTGTGTGTGTGTGTGTGTGTGTGTGTGTTCGAGTGGAGCAGTGTAGAATGTGTGGGTAGAGTCCAGTGAGTGTGCCAACTAGTTCTCACAGTCTCATGTCAGAATTAGACGTGTTTCCCAAATATCCAAATTTCGAAGTTGTTCCAAACGTCACATTTTTAAGGGTTTAAGGCTAAGTTCAATAATTAACTCATACTTTTTTAGGTTAGGGTTAAGTTTAGGCATTAACTCTGAATTCCTAAGGTCAGTCATTAACTCTGAATGGTTAAGGTCAGGGTTAAGATTTGGGTTATGACTTTCTGTCGCTGGATTCAAACATGCAACCTTTGGCACTAGAGGCAGATGCTAACACCAATCCAGCATCACTGTACAGAACACCCTAACAGAACCAAAACCAACTTGAAGGAAACAGTGCTCACTGTTGCCCCTAGTGGAATGTCATCTCCCGACGTCCTCAGACACGGATGGACGTCGAATACTGGCTGGAGGGTGCATAGAGCCAGCACAATAATTTTTAACGGGCACACGCACAGCAATTTTTAACGGGCAAACATTTTTACTCTCCAAAAAGTCCTGAAATTTGCTGTGCGTGTGCGCGTGTGTGTGTGTATGTGTGTGTGTATGTGTGTGTTTGGCCCCTGAATGTGCTGTGGTGAGTATTACAGTAAACCTGATGGTTCCTCTCCATTACTAACACAATACAGCAGCTGCCACTACTGGCCCCACTGAGAGACTGGCAACATGGGGAAACACACACACACACACACACACACACACACACACACACACACACACACACACACACACACACACACACACACACACACACACACACACACACACACACACACACACACAGATTGAGGTGAATAAGTGAAAGGGGATGCCATGGTCTGGGCCCCCTAAGGTGTAGTTGACTGGGACTGGCAGCGGGCATCGGGCAGCAGAGCCCCAAACGCCGATGGGTGAGTTGGCACCAGGCACATGAGGGATGGCCTGTAGCTACGCTAGCTCAACACTAATGCGCTAATGCCCACAGTGAATGCCAAGCACTCATCATCATTCCCCAGGACAAAGCACACACACACACACATACGAGTGCAACACACGAACACACACACACACAGACACACATCTCCAGGAGCCAAGAAACAGAAAGACACACTACAGGGACCATCCATCCATCAGAGAGAGAGAAAAGAACAGACTGAGTGTGTGATGTGAAGAGAAGGACAGAGACAAAGGCAGTGAAAGAGGAGTGTGTTGAGCATTGTGGTAAACAGCATGGCAGTTTGTCGTCATTGCCAGAGCTGAGATGCTTCAGTGTAATGAGCTTACTGTCATATATAGTACTTATCCGACCGAGTTAAAAATATTAGTAAGAGAGATACACACATTCAGTTCAGTTTTCAAACGCACATGTAGACCATTGCCAACCAGTGTGGTAGTCTTCTTCAGCTAGAATCCATAGTTGTTACATACATTTTTTGATGTATACGTTAATGATGAAGAATAATGAAGAATATAACTTAAGCTTAAGACTTATGAGCTTAGTTCAACTGCCGTACCCCATCAGAACCCAAAATAAACGTCCTCTCACTGTCAAATGCGTACATTTTCAGCAAACTTAACATGTGTAAATATTTGTATGAACATAACAAGATTCAAAAACTGAGACTTAAACTGAATAAGTTCCATAGACATGTGACTAACAGAAATGGAAAAATGTGTCCCTGAACAAAGGGGGGGTCAAATTCAAAAGTAACAGTCAGTATCTGGTGTGGCCACCAGCTGCATTAAGTACTGCAGTGCATCTCCTTCTCATGGACTGCACCAGATTTGCCAATTCTTGCTGTGAGATGTTACCCCACTCTTCCACCAAGGCATCTGCAAGTTCCCGGACATTTCTGGGAGGAATGGCCCTAGCCCTCACCCTCTGTTCCAACAGGTCCCAGACGTGCTAAGTGAAATGAGATCCGGGCTCTTGGCTGGCCATGGCAGAACACTGACATTCCTGTCTTGCAGGAAATCACGCACAGAACAAGCAGTATGGCTGGTGGCATTGTCATGCTGGAGGATCATGTCAGGATGAGCCTACCCAGACAATTTGCATTGCACCCCCCTCCCTCTTTTACACCACTGCTACCATCTGTTGTCATCTATGCATAGTCACTTTAATAACTCTACCTACATGTACATATTACCTAAACTAACCGGTGCCCCCGCACATTGACTCTGTATCGGTACCCCGATCGGTACCCCCCTGTATATAGTCTCACGATTGTTATTTTTATCTCTTCTTAACAATATTATTTTGAAACTGCATTGTTGGTTAGGGGTTCGTAAGTAAGCACTTCACTGTAAGGTTGTATTCGTCACGTGTGACCAATTTCATTTGATTAGATTGACCTGAGAGAGAGAAGAAAGACGAGGAGAGAGAGAGGGGGGGTGAGAGAGAGAGGAGAGGAGGAGAGAAAGAGAAACAGCATGAGAGAGAGAGAGAGAGAGAGAGAGAGAGAGAGAGAGAGAGAGAGAGAGAGAGAGAGAATGGGACGAGGGGAGATGGGGGAGAGGGGAGAGAGAAGCAACGTTAACACATTCGAAACTCAAAGCTGCAATCTGCAATGCAACAATAAGCTCCCAAAGTGACCGTGTGGTTGCAATGAACGGATGCTAACATCAACTCTACACATGCCTAACTCAGCCATTTACCTAAATCATTCATTGAAGAGGATGTCCATATTAACAACTCACCCAGATTCAGCCGTAAAACTGGCCCTTTCCCTACTTAAAAAACAGCCTCGTTAAATGAGTGTACGACTACTGGTGCTTGGCCATAACCACCCCTTCTTATGGCTAGATTCATCTATCTCTATCACCCTCCAGTCTCCATCACTCCAACTTACAGGAATAGTTTATAGGTTATATAAACAGGTCTTAACCCTGATATTCTTTGAATGTAATGTAGTGCTAAATAAACAAATAAGTAACTGAGTGAAACATTTTGAAAGTGTTGAATGTGTGTGTGTGCGTGCGTGCGTGTGTGTGTGCGTGCGTGTAAAGTCAGAAAAATGCCATCATTAGGCCAGGTCGACTTTGTATGATGGATCACCCTCCTCAGGCAGACCACTTCATTTCACTGAGAGAAAATAAATTAACAACTACAAAAGAGAGACAGGGAGAGAGAGAGAGAGAGAGAGAGAGAGAGAGAGAGAGAGAGGGAGGAAGAGATGGAGAGAGAGAGGGAGGAAGAGATGGAGAGAGAGAGGGAGGGAGGAAGAGATGGAGAGAGGGAGGAAGATATGGAGAGAGAGCGAGAGAGGGAGGAAGAGAGAGAGAGAGATGGAAAGAGAGAGAGAGAGAGATGGAAAGAGAGAGAGAGAGAGATGGAAAGAGAGAGAGAGAGAGATGGAAAGAGAGAGAGAGATGGAAAGAGAGAGAGATGTGTATAAAAGGAATACAAAGAGAACAGTGTGGCAGAGAGAGGTATTACATCAGTGGAGTGAGGTCTACATGGATTCCAACTAGCGTCATATTGGGGCTGTATTAAAATATATAAAATATGCACGGGCAACGCTGGTTATTAGAATATGCCATAGCTATTCCCTGACAGGCAATCTATCCCTAATGTTAGCCAGGCAGCCCCGGGGCAGTGCCGTTTAGACGCAGGAGTACCAGTGCCTGAGCCACTTGGCATTTCAGCTCCACTCCCACCCAACTGCCCACAACCTGTTTAATGAATTTATAGATATTAATGTATTTCTGCCGGCCCATATTTCAAACCGGTGGTTGGAGCGGTGTGTTAAACGTGTGATGTGGCACGGTGATGGATACTCTGGCGATGAACAATGCTTTGGGTCTGGGTTTGTGTGTCTGTGTGTGTGTATGATAGAGAGAGAGATTGTGTGTGTGTGTCATGTTGATGGATACAGTACTAATGATGCAGGGATACACACCCCTCTCTGGACTACACAGGAATGTCTCTGTAGCTATTACGGCTGTATGGTTACAGAATGTTCGCTGATACAAGAATCCTTCCGTTTGTTAACAACGCCTGCCATTGAGACAGGTTAACTTACCAACTTACCATTATTGAAGCAAACAATATTTTTTACAGGCATTATTGCGTTATTGTGTTGCGTTTTTTGTTTGTTTCTGAATTATTTATAACTGCACCAGATCACTACTTGTGTGTTTAGTTTTAAATGTTAATGTAATGTAATGTTATTATTTGCTACATGTAACTCAGCGCGAGGTATTCAGTATCGGTCAGTCATGTACTCCACCACTTCCACAGACGGTGGTACTACAGCCGTTACAATCCGGCTAAACAACTTTAACTAGGACAGTGACAGAGTGTACATGGATTAATGAGCTGGTTTTACATTCTTACATCTGCCTTATTATTAAATAAGAGTAATGACATCTACTATCTGGGTCAACTCTGTTTACCATTAAATCATTGGTAAGTGGGAGTGTGGGTGCGTGTGTGAATATGTGCTTCTGTGTGTGTGTGTGTGTGTGTGTGTGTGTGTGTGTGTGTGTGTGTGTGTGTGTGTGAGAGTGTACGCTTCTGTATGTGTGTGTGAATGTACGCTTCTGCATGTGTGTGTGTATCTACTAGATGCATGTATTGCGACATGCCGCCCACCCTGCTCAGTATAATACAATCATGCATCACCATTTCAAAGTCTATTATGTACAACATGCACTTTGGCCACTTGATAAACGTTGTCCTTATGAAGCTGCCGCTGCTCCCCTCAAAACCTCAGCCAGTTATAAATAGCTGTAATCAAAACTCATTTCTGAAAAATACCTGTGGGAGCGACAAACAAACAGAAAATCGAGTGGGTCTTGTAAGAAGCATGAAAACAACGACGCGGGGCTGTGGCCGTTTGTTCTAATCAACTTGGCGTTGAATTAGAGAATTAAAATGAGGTGGGCCTTGATATCCTGGCTTAGCATTAAACATGGTTTGGTGAGTAGCGTTCGTTTTTGCATTTCATACAGGACTCTTCAAAGATACTCAGGGGAGAAACTGAGCAGATTTATCACAAAGGAGCTGGGGAGGCTCGGAAGGAACGGAAAATCGTTTTGGCTGGTGCTAGTAGGGAATTTCATGAAAAGGAGTGTGTCTGTGTGTGTGTGTGTGTGTGTGTGTGTGTGTATGTGGGAGAATAAAGAAACAAAGATTTGCCAACAATGTGCTGAGCGCACAACAATCTAATCATACCGTTTACATACAGTACTGCCTGGTCCATGTATTAAATTAGAGAGAGAGAGAAACACAAACACACCTATTGTACTACAGGTTTACTTGTGCAGTGATTGGAATATATACAGTTGAAGTCGGAAGTTTACATACACTTAGGTTGGAGTCATTAAAACTCGTTTTTCAACCACTCCACAAATTTCATGTTAACAAACTATAGTTTTGGCAAGTCGGTTAGGACATCTACTTAGTGCATGACACAAGTAATTATTCCAACAATTGTTTATAGACAGATTATTTCACTTATAATTCACTGTATCACATTTCCAGTGGGTAAGACGTTTACATTCACTAAGTTGACTGTGCCTTTAAACAGCTTGGAAAATTCCAGAGAAAGATGTCACAGCTTTAGAAGCTAATTGACATAATTTAAGTAAATTTGAGGTGTACCTGTGGATGTATTTCAAGGCCTACCTTCAAACTCAGTGCCTCTTTGCTTGACATCATGAGAAAATCAAAAGAAATCAGCAATGACCTCAGAAATAAATTGTAGACCTCCACAAGTCTGGTTCATCCTTGGGAGCAATTTCCAAACGCCTGAAGGTACCATGTTCATATGTTCAAGTATTAACACCATGGGACCACGCAGCCGTCATACCGCTCAGGAAGGAGATGCGTTCTGTCTCCTAGAGATGAACGTAATTTGGTGCGAAAAGTGCAAATCAAACCCAGAACAACAGCAAAGGACCTTGTGAAGATGTTGGAGGAAACAGGTACAAAAGTATCTATATCCACAGTAAAACAAGTCCTATATCGACATAACCTGAAAGACCGATCAACAACGAAGAATCCACTGCTCCAAAACTGCCCTAGAAAAGACAGACTACGGTTTGCAACTGCACATGGGGACAAAGATCGTACTTTTTGGAGAAATGTCGTCTGGTCTGATGAAACAAAAATAGAACTGTTTGGCCATAATGATCATCATTATGTTTGGAGGAAAAAGTGGGAGGCTTGCACGCCGAAGAACAACATCCCAACTGTGAAGCACGGGGGTGGCAACATCATGTTGTTGGTGTGCTTTGCTGCAGGAGGAACTGGTGCACTTCACAAAATAGATGGCATCATGAGGCAGGGAAATTATGTGGATATATTGAAGCAACATCTCAAGACATCAGTCAGGAAGTTAAAGCTTGGTCAAAAATGGGTCTTCCAAATGGACAATGACCCCAAGCATACTTCCAAAGTTGTGGCAAAATGGCTTAAGGACAACAAAGTCAAGGTATTGGAGTGACCATCACAAATCCCTGACCTCAATCCTATAGAAAATTTGTCGGCCAAACTGAAAAAGCGTGTGTGAGCAAGGAGGAATGGGCATAAAATTCACCCAACTTATGGTGGGGAACTTGTGGAAGGCTACCCAAAACGTTTGACCCAAGTTGAACAATTTAAAAGCAATGCTACCAAATACTAATTGAGTGTAAGTAAACTTCTGATCCCCTGGCAATGTGATGAAAAAAAGTAAAGCTGAAATAAATAATTCTCTCTACTATTATTCTGACATTTCACATTCTTAAAATAAAGTGGTGATCCTAACTAACCTAAGAGGGAATTTTTACTAGGATTAAATGTCAGGAATTGTCAAAAACTGAGTATAAATGTGTTAGCTCATCCAAGTTTATCATTTTAAAAGTCTAATTGATCATTAGAAAACCCTTTTGCAATTATGTTAGCATAGCTGAAAACTGTTACGCAGATTAAAGAAGCAATAAAACTAGCCTTCTTTAGACTAGGTGTCTGTAGTATCAGCATTTGTGGGTTCGATTAGAGGCTCAAAATGGCCAGGAACAAAAAACTATCTTCTGAAACTCATCTGTCTTTTCTTGTTCTGAGAAATGAAGGCTTTTCCATGTGAGAAATTGGCAAGATACTGAAGATATCATATAACACTGTGTGCTACTCCCTTCACAGAACAGCGCAAACAGGCCCTAACCAGAATAGAAAGAGGAGTGGGAGGCCCCGGTGCACAACTGAGCAAGAGGACAAGGACATTACAGTGTCTAGTTTGAGAAACAGAAGCCTGACAAGTCCTCAACTGGCAGCTTCATTAAATGGTACCCGCAAAACACCAGTCTCAACATCAACAGTGAAGAGCCGACTCCGGGATACTGGCCTTCTAGGCAGAGTTGCAAAGAAAAAGCCATATCTCAGACTGGCCAATGAAAATAAAGATTAAGATGGGCAAAAGAACACAGACACTGGACAGAGGAAGATTGTGAAAAAAGTGTTGTGGACAGACAAATCTAAGTTTGAGGTGTTCGGATCAGAAAGAAAAACATTCGTGAGACGCAGAAAAAAGGAAAAAATGCTGGAGGAGTGCTTGGCACCATCTGTCAAGCATGGTGAAGACAATGTGATGGTCTGGGGGTGCTTTGGTGGTGGTAAAGTGGGAGAATTGTACAGGGTAAAATGGATCTTAAAGAAGGAAGGCTATCACTCCATTATGCAACACCATGCCATACCCTGTGGACAGCGCTTAATTGGAGCCAATTTCCTCCTACAACAGAACAATGACCCAAAGCACAGCTCCAAACTACGCAATAACTATTTAGGGAAGAAGCAGTCAGCTGGTATTCTGTCTATAATGGAGTGGCCCTCACAGTCACCGGATCTCAACTCTATTGAGCTTGACGGTACGTAAGAAGTGCCTATCAAGCCAATCCAACTTGTGGGAGATACTTCAGGAAACATGGGGTGAAATCTCTTCAAAGGTCTGCAAGGCTGTAACTGCTGCAAATGGAAGATTATTTGATGAAAGCAAAGTTTGAACGACACAATAATTATTTCAATTAAAAATCATTATTTATAACCTTGTCAATGTCTTGACTATATTTCCTATTCATTTTGCAACTCATTTGATGTATGCTTTCCAGGACATTTCAGGACATTTTTAAGTGACCCCAAACTTTTGAACGGTAGTATATACAGTGGTGCAAAAAAGTATTTAGTCAGCCACCAATTGTGCAAGTTCGCCCACTTAAAAAGGTGAGAGAGGCCTGTAATTTTCATCATAGGCCTTTAATTTTCATCATAGGTACACTCATCATAGGTACACAACTATGACAGACAAAATGCAATTTTTTTTCTCCAGAAAATCACATTGTAGGATTTTTAATGAATTTATTTGCAAATTATGGTGGAAAATAAGTACTTGGTCACCTACAAACAAGCAAGATTTCTGGCTCTCACAGACCTGTAACTTCTTCTTTAAGAGGCTCCTCTGTCCTCCAATCGTTACCTGTATTAATGGCACCTGTTTGAACTTGTTATCAGTATAAAAGACACCTGTCCACAACCTCAAACAGTCACACTCCAGTCACACTGGGTCTTTCAGCATGACCATGATCCCAAAGGAGTGGCTTCGTAAGAAGCATTTCAAGGTCCTGGAGTGGCCTAGCCAATCTCCAGATCTCAACCCCATAGAAAATCTTTGGAGGGAGTTGAAAGTCCGTGTTGCCCAGCAACAGCCCCAAAACATCACTGCACGAGAGGAGATCTGCATGGAGGAATGGGCCAAAATACCAGCAACAGTGTGTGAAAACCTTGTGAAGACTTACAGAAAAAGTTTGACCTCTGTCGTTGCCAACAAAGGGTATATATCAAAGTATTGAGATAAACTTTTGTTATTGACCAAATAGTTATTTTCCACCATAATTTGCAAATCAATTCATTAAAAATCCTACAATGTAATTTTCTGGATTTTTTTCTCATTTTGTCTGTCATAGTTGAAGTGTACCTATGATAAAAATTACAGGCCTCTCTCATCTTTTTAAGTGGGAGAACTTGCACAATTGGTGGCTGACTAAATACTTTTTTGCCCCACTGTATATATATATAACAGAACCAATGTTTGCTGTTATCCGGTTTATCTCACTCTTAAAACAACTTAGTAGTTAGCAGTTACTGGATTTCTGACTGTGCTATTCTTTCTTTTTGCAACATGAAATCACTATCAGTTAGCATGAGGAACATTCAGGGCCTAAACTCATCGACCTTTGGATTGAAGAGTTTAGCACAGGATTTCCAAAGAAATCTTTAAAGATGTTGACGTCATCATTCTGCAGGAGACATGGTGTAAGGCACTAATTGTCACTCACTGTCCCACAGGCTACAGAGAGGTAATTTTGCCATCACAGAAACACAGCTCTGTCGATAGGCAGAGGCTCTGGAGCATTGATCATTTGGTACAAATCCGAACTACAAAATCTAATTGATCCTCTCAAAATCGGTAAACATCACATTTGGTTAAAACGGAAAAAAATAACTTGTACTGACAGAAAAAGTGTCCTTTGCAGAATATATGTCCCCCCTTCAGAATCCCCATATTACTCAGAGGAGATCTTCCCGACCCCTGAGGAAGAGACGTGCCATTTCCAGGCCCAGGGAAATGTGCACATCTGTGAGGACACAAATGTGCGCACAGGAACACTACCTGATCTAACGACCACACGAGGGGACAGATTTATTACAGGCCATACTGTTTCTAACTGTCTTCATCTCCCCCATAGAAACAACAGTGGCAGCACCATCAACAAAACAAAAAGCCCAGTAAGCTGTACAACATCAGAAATTCATACAATTGGGCCCAAAATGGCACAGAAGAATACCAGAAAGCAACCAGTAACCAAAACATTCAAACACTCTTAGATAACTTTCTGGATACCACATTCACACACAGTAAAGAAGGCATCAATCTGGCAGTAAAAAACATCAACTACATATTCAGGCAAACGGCAAAAGAAGCACAACTGAAGTTGATAAAAAATAAAACAAAAAAGACCACAGATGACAACTGGTTTGATGCAGATTGTAAACTTATAAGGAGAAAACTTAGAACACTATCCAACCAAAAGCACAGCGACCCAATAATGATGAATTACACCTTCATTACTGTGAGACTTTAAAACTCTATAAACGTACACTGAGAACCAAAAAAAGCACAGTACAACAGCAAGCAGCGGACACTAATTGACGAGTCCATCAACACACACAACTTCTGGCAAAATTGGAAAAAACTTCAAAAAATCTAAACGAGGAATTAGCGGTACAAAATGGTGACATATGGACAACCCATTTTAAAACACTCTACAACACTGTTCAAATTGACACAAACGCAGAACAACGTCAAATTCATGAGAAGTTGAATGGATTAGAAAAAGCTATAAAGGACAATCAAAATCCACTGGACTCCCCTATTACTGACCAGGAGCTCTATAAGAAACTTCAGGCTTTCAGATTTAAGAAGCATGCGGACCTGATGGCATCCGAAATTAGATGCTCAAATTCCCTAGTGCAAAATGTCAATTGGTCATATTAAAACTGTTTAATTTGATCCTGAGTGTAGATTATTTCCCTGACATCTGGAATCAAGGACTCATTACCCCAATCTGTAAGAACGGAGACACATTTGACCCTAACAATTGCAGAGGCATTTGTGTGAACAGTAACCTGGGGAAGGTTTTCTGTAGTATTATAAATGTAAGAGTTCTAAACTTCCTTAATAAGCACGTCTTGAGTAAAAGCCAAATTGGATTTATACCAAAACATCGCAGATGTCCACCAAAATAATACCAAAATGTATGCTTGCTTTGTCAACTTCCAAAAAGCATTTGATTCTATTTGGCATACATGACTGTTCTACAAAGTTATTGAAAGAGGTGTAGGGGGTAAAACTTATGACATAATTAAATCAATATGTGCAGCCTCAAAATTGAAAAGAAGAGAACATAGTTCTTTAACCAGGGGCGGGGCCTTCGTCAGGGTCAATCTGAGCTCCGCAACTCTTCAATATTTACGTCAATGAATTGGCCATTATTCTAGAAAAATCCTCAGCCCCTGGTGTTAGAGTCCACAATTCAGAGGTTAAATGCCTGCTCTTCATAGATGACCTATGCCTGCTGTCACCCACAGCACATGTCCTACAGAATAGAGCCTGGAACAGCTAGAGCAGACCTGGCTCCTGTCAGTAAAACCCCAAAATACTAAAATAATGATTTTCCAGAGAAGATCCAGATCTAAGGGAATTAGACCAAAGTTCTCAATTGGTACAAAATACTGCAGACACTACAATTACTTAGGTTTAAAAATAAACTCAACCGGGCACCTTAATGATGCAGTGAATGATCTGAGATAGAAAGCACGCAGGGATTTGAAGCACGCAGGGCATTAAAAAACACACTCAAATTGAAATGCCTATTAAAATTTGGCTAAAACTAATTAAATGTGTCATTAAACCAATTGCACTTTATGGCAGTGAGGTGTGGGGTCCACTTGCAAAACAAGATTTCATCAAATGGGACAAACACCCCATTGAAACCCTGCATGCAGAGTTCTGTAAGATGTCCAGATGAAAACTACAAACAATGCATGCAGGGCAGAATTAAAACAATATCCACTTATAATAAAAACTCAAAAAGAGCTATTAAGTTTTGGAAACATCTAAAATACAGTGACCCCCTCTCATATCACTACCAAGCCCTGCAATGCCAAGAGCTGAGCAAAGAAAATAGTCCCCTCATCCAGCTGGTCCTGGGGCTGAGTTCACTGAAGCCTCAGGACCAGAACATCCAATCAATCAAAAATCAATCAGAAAAAAACAAATTACAACACAGTCAAAACAAAACTTCATTGCTTACTGGGAAACACAAGCGCAAGCACAACGCAAAATGCTGTGCTTTCTGGCCCTAAATCGTCAGTACACCGTGGCTAATTATTTGACTGATCAAAACCTTAGAAAAACCTTGACAAAATATAGGCTCGGTAAGCACAGCCTTGCCATTGAGAAGGGTAGACACAGGGAAATCTGGCTCCCTGTAGACAAAAATAACAGAATCTGAGACAGAGCTGCATTTCCTGACAAAATGTAAAAAATATAAAACAATTAGTGTCATTTCCCCAAATTTGAAACCCTTATTCAAGGTTTCAAAGACTTCTCTGATGAGAATAGATGACTCCGTCCTGTTGGGGGAGGACACAGAGAGCTGTGGGTTGGCAGCACACCCATGGTTATTGTTGTTAATGTTGTCCCTTTGACAATATTGATTATTATTATTTTAATATTGTATATTTCCAAAGTACGTCATGCCAATAAAGCAAATTGAGAGAGAGAGAGAGAGAGAGAGAGAGAGAGAGAGAGAGAGAGAGAGAGAGAGAGAGAGAGAGAGAGAGAGAGAGAGAGAGAGAGAGAGAGAGAAAGAGTACAATCCAGAGACAGGCCAAACAAGAAGGCCCTCCCATGTGCTCCCATCACGGAAGCAATCACCCCGAAGTGCTACCTTGCTACCTACCGATTACGTGTGTCTTGCACTGGCACTGTCCTGACTGCTGGTGACAGGCACCGTCGTCTTCCCGGGTGCCTGCAGCGCTGTAGCCACACGGTAGACAGCCCTCGGGGCTCCACTGCTGCAGACCCTACGATCCAACCTGACACACATCACACCGCCTGCCAGACACACGCCCCTTACACTTACCCCCAACCTAGAGAGAAGAAGGGAGGTGGATGGAGGGATGGGGAGGAAGAGGAAGGGATGGAGGGGAGAAGAGAGGGAGTAGGGGATGGAGAGGTGGCAAGGAGAAGGAGATGAGATGAGGAGGGAGCGATATGGAGCGAGGGGAAAAGGGCGGTGAGAGAGAGGAGGGGGAGATGAGGAGGGAGAGAGGGATAGGATGAGGGAAGGAGAGGGAGAATTGCCAATGTAGAGGGAGCATTCACTCTTAGAAAAAAGGGTTCCAAAATGTACTATCTAGAACCTAAAAGGGTTCTTTGGCAGTCCCCATTGGAGAACCCTTTTTGGTTCCAGGTAGACATCTTTTGGGTTCCATGTAGAACCCTCTGGGGAAACACACACACACACACATACACACACACACACACACACACACACACACACAAACACATGCACGCATACACGCACACACACACACACACACACACACACACACACACACACACACACACACACACACACACACACACACACACACACACACACACACACACACACACACACAAATAACCTCACACTCAACGTCAACAAAACAAAGGAGATGAATGTGGACTTCAAGAAACAGCAGAGGGAGCACCCTCCTATCCACATCGACGGGACAGTAGTGGAGAAGGTGGAAAGTTTTAAGATCCTTGGCGTACACATCACGGTCAAACTGAAATGGTCCACCCACACAGACAGCGTGGTGAAGAAGGCGCAACAACGGTGCAATAGCGCCTCTTCAACCTCAGGAGGCTGAGGAAATTTGGCTTGTCACCAAAAACACTCACAAACTTTTACAGATGCACAATCGAGAGCATCCTGGCGGGCTGTATCACCGCCTGGTACGGCAACTGCTCCGCCCACAAATGCAAGGCTCTCCAGATGGTGGTGAGGTCTGCACAACGCATCACCGGGGGCAAACTACCTGCCCTCCAGGACACCTACACCACCCGATGTCACAGGAAGGCCAAAAAGATCATCAAGGACAACAACCACCCGAGCCACTGCCTGTTCACCCCGCTATCATCCAGAAGGCGAGGTCAGTGCAGGTGCATCAAAGATGGGACCGAGAGACTGAAAAACAGCTTCTATCTCAAGGCCATCAGACTGTTAAACAGCCATCACTAACATTGAGTGGCTGCTGCCAACATACTGACTCAAATCTCTAGCCACTTTAATAATTACAAATTGGATGTAATAAATGTATCACTAGTCACTTTAAACAATGCCACTTTATATAATGTTTACATACCCTGCATTGCTCATCCCATATGTATATACTGTACTCTATACCATCTACTGCATCTTGCCTATGCCATTCGGCCATCACTCATCCATATATTTATATGTACATATTCTTATTCATGCCTTTACACTTGTGTGTGTAAGGTAGCTGTTGTGAAATTGTTAGATTACTTGTTAGATATTACTGCATGGTCGGAACTAGAAGCACAAACATTTCACTACATTCACATTAACATCTGCTAACCATGTGTATGTGACCAATAAAATTTGATTTGATTTGGTTGGACACACACATACACACACACACACACACACAGACTCTGAGGTGTTATGATCTCTTTAACCTTCCCTCCTCATCCTCCTCTCCTCTCCTTCTCAGTAAATTTGATTTTTAAAAGTATCCAGGAGGCCTCGGTGAGTCTGAGCCGCTCATCCCACAATGCACTGCTGCCCAGGTGGACTAATTTGTAACATGTAGATAGTACATTTTGGAACCCTTTTTTCTAATAGTGCATGCCCTCTACATTGGCAAGCACAAAACAGAGACATATACAACATGATATAGAAACTAAGCCAATGGAGCTCGGCATGGGACCTTAGACCGAGAGAACGCAATGAATCCTTAGCAATGGAACTAAGGAGGGAGTAATCCTTCATTGGGAGAAATTAAATCAGCTAGAACTCTCCCTGGGATTGACCCTCAGATTGATTTAGAATTTGTCATCCACTGTCTCTATCGACACCATCTGTCTCTCCAAAATGGCCGCTGTGATGTGCAGATAAAGAAAGGGAGGGAACGCTTGGTTCTCTCTAGAGGGCTGGGAGCAGTAATGGCACTTTTACATACTCACCCTGTGTGTCCTGAGAGAGAGAGAGAGAGAGAGAGAAAGAGAGGGGGGGGGGGGGGGGGGGGGAGACAAAGCTGTGAACAATCTGAGAGACAAGGCACGAAGGGATTTCTATGTCATCAAAAGGAACATAAATGCTATTTGGCCTTAAAACGAGAGTACAACTTGGCCCTAAACAGAAAGTACACAGTGGCAAAATAACTGAACACTGTGACAGACTATGTACAGACTCAGTGAGCATAGCCTTGCTTTTAAGTTAAAAAGAGAAAATATAAAATAAAAGTAACAAATAATTAAACAGCAGCAGTAAAATAACATGATAGGCTATATACAGGGGTACCGGTACAGAGTTAATGTGGAGGCTATATACAGGGTGTTACGGTACAGAGTCAATGTGGAGGCTATATACAGGGGGTACCGGTAAAGAGTTAATGTGGAGGCTATATACAGGGGGTACCGGTACAGAGTTAATGTGAAGGCTATATACAGGGGGTACCGGTACAGAGTTAATGTGGAGGCTATATACAGGGGGTACCGGTACAGAGTTAATGTGGAGGCTATATACAGGGGGTACCGGTACAGAGTTCATGTGGAGGCTATATACAGGGGGTACTGGTACAGAGTCAATGTGGAGGCTATATACAGGGGGTACCGGTACAGAGTAAATGTGGAGGCTATATACAGGGGGTACCGGTACAATGTCAATGTGGAGGCTATATACAGGGGGTACTGGTACAGAGTAAATGTGGAGGCTATATACAGGGGGTACCGGTACAGAGTAAATGTGGAGGCTATATACAGGGTGTACCTGTAGAGAGTCAATGTGGAGGCTATATACAGGGTGTTCAGGTATAGATTCAATGTGCAGGGGAACCAGTTAGTTTAGGTAATTGAGGTAATATGTATATGTAGGTAGAGTTAAAGTGACTATGCATAGATTATAAACAGAGAGTAGCAGCAGAGTAAAAGAGGGGCCTGTAAAGCCCTTTGATTAGCTGTTCAGGAGTCTTATGGATTGGGGATAGAAGCTGTTTAAGAAGCCTTTTTGACCTCGACATGGATCTCAGGTACCTCTTGTCGTGCGGTAGCAGAGAGAACAGTCTATGACTAGGGTGACTGGAGTCTGATCATTTTTAGGGCCTTCCTCTGACACCGCCTGATGTAGAGGTCCTGGATGGCAGGAAGCTTGGCCCCAGTGATGTATTGGGCACTACCCCCTGTAGTGCCTTGTGGTGGGAGGCCGAGCAGTTGCCAAACAGCAGAGAAAATGACCTAAATTATATTTTTTCAACTTGAAACTTTATGACTTTTCGTCGAGTGGACCCACCATTAGAAAAAATGAAACATCGCCTTTGTTCTTTTTTCCATGAAAGCTGTACACCTCCAGGGTACAAAGATTGTCTTAGGGTCATTTTTGACCCGGCAGTTATAAAATAATTTACACACTACAAAAACCACAAAGACACACACACACGCACACACACAATGTGTGAGAGAAATTGATATAATGTGTGCTATCACAGTTAGAAAGAACAAGCCTGAGCTCCCCTCTGCACTCCTCGCAACAAGGAGGACAGAGGTCTTCTCATCAATGTTTGCCTCCACCCCCCCCCCCCCCCCCACCACTCTAGTTTCTTACCTCCCAAAGAGGAACAAGAATGTGGTTCTCCTGAGCACACTGCACAAAACGGCTGAGATCAGTGATTGTGAGGACAAGAAGCCAGGCATCATCCTGGACTACAACAACAACAAAGGAGGCGTGGACAACCTGGACAAGGTGATTCGAACTTACAGCTGCAGGAGGATGACTGACCAAGGGCCCCTGGTCATCTTCCATAACATCATTGATGTGTCCTCATACAATGCCTTTGTGATATGGAACAAGATCAACCCTACTTGGATGTCTGATAAGCTGAACAAGAGGGTGTTGTTCCTGGAGCAGCTGGGAAAGGCACTTGTAACTCCACACATTCAAAGAAGGGAGCGCCTCCCCTGCCCAGCAGCGTCTGCAGCGCTTGTGAAAGCTGTTCAGGGGGCTGAATCTTGTCCTGATCCACCTGAGGCTGCAGCTGGGACAGGCAAGAGGAGGAGATACCAGTTCTGTCCCCCAAAGAAGGACTGTAAAACAATACTATGTGCTGCACATGTGAGAAATACATCTGCAAAGTCCATGCACCCACACCTGTACACTGTCCTGCATGTGCTAATTATAGTTGTTTGATTCATTTCTGCTACTTTCTTAGGCTATACAAGTGCTATCTCTTGCTGAAAAATGTATGTGTACACCTATGCAGTACCTTCAGCAATAATAATAATAATAGTAATAAACCTCTACTTTAGTAAAGAAAACAATTATGACAGGTGTGTTGTCATAAAAACGAGTTGTGTCCACTGATTAAATGCAGTCTTAAACTGATTAAATGCAGTCTTTCTTCATTGTGAGGGAAAACCCAGATATTCACAAAGTTTGTGATGAATGACAGCTTGTTTCTTCATGCAAAATCGATTTGGGGTTTACAATTCAATGAAGCTGCTTTATTTTAGGGTTTTAGTGAAGGCGGGTCATTTTTTACATTTAGGACAAGGGGAGTATACAGAATGTTAAGACCATACAAGGGTTTAAACCCACCAGCTGTGTGTTAATCATATTGTCGTTCAGCCACGACTCAGTGAAACATAAGATATTACAGTTTTTAATGTACGGTGGTAGGATATTATACATGCTCGTAGTTCTTCTATTTTATTATGGATTGATTGTACGTTGGCTAATAGGACTGATGGTAAAGGCAGATTACCCTCTTGGCGACGGATCCTGACATGACACCCGGACCGTCGTCCACAATATCTCAGTATCTTCCCATCTGCGAATGACGGGGATGAGGGCCTTGTCGGGTGTCTGAAGTAACTCCTTCCCATCCAACTCGTTGAAGAAGAATTCCTCCAGGACGAGATGAGTAATCGATGCCCTGATACGTGGCAGAAACATTCATGTACTAAATAAGTTACAAATAACACGAAAAAAACATACACAATAACGGAATTGGTTACGGCAATCTCCTTCGGCGCCATTGATACTTAGACCTGGGAAAATAGTCCTGGCTCTCAAGAGAAGATAGGCTATAGGCACACAGCCCACAAAATGAGGTGGAAAATTAGTTGCACTTCCTAACCCCCTGCCAAATGTATGACCATATTAGAGACTAATACTTCCCTCAGATTACAAAGACCTACAAAGAATAAGAAAACAAATCCAATTTTGTGTGAAATACCACAGTGTGCCATCACAGCAGCAAGATTTGTGATCTGTTGCCACAACAAAAGGGCAACCAGTGAAGAACAAACACCATTGTAAATACAACCCATATTTATGCTTATTTATTTTCCCTTTTGTACCTGAACTATTTGCACATTGTTACAACACTTTATATAGACATAATATGACATTTGAAATGTCTCTATCCCTTTAAAACTTTTGTGAACGCAATGTTTGCTGTTCATTTTGTATTGTTTATTTCACTTTAGTTTATTATCTAGTTCACTTGCTTTGGCAATGTAAACATATGTTTCCCATGCCAATGAAGCCCTTTGAATTGAATTGAATTGAATTGAGAGAGAGAAAGAGAGAGATGGTGGGCAGGGGGAAAGGATGCAAGGGGGTCTGATATAGGGGAGAGAGAGAGAGAGAAAGCAAGAGAAGGAGAGAGAGGGAGAGAGAGAGAGAGAGAGAGAAAGAGAGAGAGAGAGAGAGAGAGAGAGAGAGAGAGGGAGGCGGGGGGAAGGGTGAGAGGTGATGGGGTGGAGGATGAAAGAGAGATAAATGAAGGGGTGAATGGGTTTAGAGCAGAGGGAGGAGTGGAGAAGGAAAGGAGAGGGGGTTGAATGTTAGCTCATTATAGTTCTATCACACAGTATAGAGGACTCGCTAGTAATATACCTGTAGTGTTGTGCATACAGTCGTCACACACCCCTCCCCCTCTTCTGTAGTGTTCCGGTGGGGTGGGCGTCAGCTGTGATGTCTATAGTGACAGGAGAGGGCGTGCCAGTGGCAGTCACATAGTCGACAGCTGTAGGCCAGGACCTGGTCACCTGACCTGAAGAAGGGTTTATCGTTGTAGGTAGGAGCACAGAGCAAGTGCTGAATACAATTTAACCATAAAGTTCTCTGTTCTATTCTATTAGAACAAAGCAGTAGCCTACGAGGACCTCCGTTAAAGAAGTTTTAAGAAAGCAGAGCGTTGGACATCACAAACTGAACACCACAGGCAGTCCAGCTGAATAGAATACAAACAACACCTTTCATCAGAGAGAAGCAGTACACAGTACAGTCATTCACAATCTGCTGTCATTCATTGTGTTGGCATTGTGCTGCAAATACCTACAAGTCCACTTTCCCGTACTCGCAGTGAAATGTACAGACACACCATAGGGAAATCAGGTTGGGAAATTAAAAGTGACTTTCAACAACTGTGCCGTTAAAATAAGCCACCTTTATGTCAAAACAAGCATGTTGACGTGTGAGGCAGAGGAGGGAAAAAAGACAAGGAATGAAAAATGTTTTTTTTGTGTGTTGGCGCTGGAGCGCTGAAGGACTTTGATTCTGTTCTGCAGTCAGTACAAATTAGGGTGGACAAGAGGAGCATCAAATGGAATGATTAAACATGTATTAAAAAACACAGGGTTCCCTGGTGACACACGCACACACACAGTCACACACACACAGTCACACACACAGTCACACACACATACACTCCATCCTGTGCTGTCTGACACACTGAGGGAGGGAGGGAGGTGGAAAGAGAAAAGAGGCTGAAGAGATATAGAAAGGGAGGGGGCGAGAGAAATGGGGGGGGGGGACACATTGAGGCAGATTGGGGCCGAGAATACTGCTGAGTGGAGGGGCCCTAGTCCACAGGGAATCACTAACCCAGAGAGAGCGAGCGAGAGAGAGAGAGAGAGAGAGAGAGAGAGGGAGAGTGAGAGGGAGATGGAGAGAGAGAGAGAGAGAGAGAGAGAGAGAGAGAGAGAGAGAGAGAGAGAGAGGGAGAGGGAGATGGAGAGAGAGAGAGAGAGAGAGAGAGAGAGAGAGAGAGAGAGAGAGAGAGAGAGAGGGGGAGAGGGAGAGGGAGATGGAGATGGTGTAACAGCAGAGAGAGAGACGACAGGAGAAAATAAGAGGAACACACACACAGCCCACCATGTCTCTCCACAATAGCTCCTAACTAGCTTCCATCTGGACTAGACAGAGATATGAAGCCACTAACATACATGTCAGGCAGCCCATAGAGAACAGTACATGCGCACCAACCCACATGGGACTGAGACAGAGAGGAGACAGTACCGTCAGGGAATATACAGTGTGTTTAAAATGAGACAAAGAACCACTGGGAGAGACACGATAATTAATCAAACACACACACACACACACACACACACACACACTCTCAGACCCTCTCTAGCTAGCTTCACTAACATATTTATCTGGATCTCTTTCCCTTTAGTTGTACAAGGAGTTACACATCACATTACCAAAACATACATGTATTTCCATATCTAAAACATGAATCTGATTTAAAGACTTAAATTGTGTATGTGTGTGTCTGTCTCTGTGTGTGTGTTTGAACAGTGCCTGGGCCGTCGTTCCCCTGTTGGGTGATTATTAAGTGGATCTGATGAAGCAGCGGGGGATTCTCCTGAGACATCACGCACACACACACACACACACACACACACACGCACGCACGCACGCATGCACACACACACGCACACACACACCCACACACACACACACGCACGCACGCACGCACGCACACCCACACACGGGTACGTCTGGGGAGGTGTGTGTTCACAGGCAGGTGTCCTGGCCAGTTAAAACAGGCCTCCATTAGCATGCGTTGTCTGGCTCTCCTTGTTCCTCACCGCTTCACAAATCAAAGCTGCTTTTCATTCCTCACTTCCAAGAGAAATCCCTCTCTATGTCTCTCTCTTTCTTCAGCCATCCCTCCCTCCCTCCCTCCCTCTCTGTCTTTACCTCCCTCTCTCCACCCTCCTCTCCTCCCCCCTCGCTCTCACAGCTATGTGAGCAGCACAAATTAGCATAGCAAATGAAATATAAATGTTTTTTCCTTTCTTTTTCCTTCTTTTTTTACAGAATTAATTCTCTCTCTCTCCCAACTAATTAAGCGTCGGGCTCTAGCTGGATAGCAGCAGCACAAATTGTTTATGTAGAAATCCATACCTTAAAAAAACACTTTGTGGTATTTGGGGAATTTGTGTTATTGTGAGAGGCCTACTTTCTTGCCACTCCCACTGTAATGGCCATTGAATCAATCCTAGGCACGCTCTCTCCTCACCTCTCCACTGTGATAGCCAGATAGTATGTGAGCGCTTTCATGTACAAAATGGTTGTATGGTGTGGGGGTGGGGGGGGGGGGGGGTGGGGGGGGTGCAGAAAAATAATGATTGGTAACAACAGTGGCCATGTATTGTAGTTAAAGCTAGATGACAGATGTCTGTGAAAGAATGATATATCAATGAGTTATGATAGAGAGTAATCACTTGTGTTTATTGGTAATGCTAAACTGATGACTGCTAGGTATGTAATCATATTAATTGAAATCACTAACGATGAGGTAGGTATAGGAATAATCTCTGTGTTAAATTGTTAGGTGAAACTAGCTGACTGTGGGTTTAGCCTAATGGAGATGTCAACATTCTGAGTGTGTGTTCCTGGTTCTATCTAACCCCATTGCGAATGCCATGGCCAATTTCACGCTCCCCCTGGAAAGGTCGTGGCATCAGTGTGTGTGAGTGTCTGTGTGTGTGTGTGTGTGTGTATGTGCGCACAAGCATGATGTGTGTGTGTGTGTGTGTGTGTGTGTGTGTGTGTGTGTGTGTGTGTGTGTGTGCATGTGAGCCACAGTTAACCTTTGTTACTGGTGAGAATGTGCTGCTTTAGCATGCTTTGCCAACAGAGGCCTTGGCCTCCACTTAGTGTCAGTATGGATCAGAAACACACACTCAGACAAGCCTCACGCACTCACGCACGCACGCACACACACACACACACACACACACACACACACACACACACACACACACACACACACACACACACACACACACACACACACACACACACACACACACACACACACACACACACACACACTCATTACCTTTATCTATCTTTCCCTCTTTCTTTCTTCCCTTGTTTCTCAGTAGCTAGAGTCTCCTCCTCCCTTCACCTCGTTCTCTTTGAGGCTTGTCTCAGTGCCACACAAACCTAGAACATTATAGTAGAATTAGAAAACATATCTGAGCTTGCTGGCATGTGTGTGCCCTTGTATGTGAACACTTCTCACATCGAGCATGTGTATGTGTGTGTGTGTGTTCAAGTATCCATGCATGTGTGTGTTTGTGCGGAGGCGTGTGCACATGTGGAGTGTGTGTGTGTGTGTGTGTGTTTGTGTCAGTATGTGTGTCCTGCCCCTCTACTTCTCCCTCTCCAGTGATCATCCTGACACATGTCTGGCCGCCTCGGCCATTTTAACGTCACTGTGGAAATTCTGCAGCTGAGCAGAGCAACCGTCCCGGCCCAGCCTCCATCTAACTCTACAGAACACATACAATATTCATCACTAATATCTCTTCTCCTCAGCCTGCTGCTGCATGTCTCAACATTACACTGACACACGGCAGAAGATTCACTACTCAAGGCTGAAGCCTTCAGACGCATACACACACACACACACACACGCATACGTACACACACACTGACGCAAGCACCCACCCAGGCACGACCTCTTGTCGAGCTATCTGTGTGTTTTCCATTCAAAACACAAACAACCTCTGAGGTTCATCTGACAGAAATCCTTTAGTTACCATTGTAAGTGTTTAGTCAGAATTATCACTGAGACCGATATATACTGTATATATACAGTAAGAGTCAAAAGTGTGGACACACCTACTCATTCCAGGATTTTTCTTAATTTTTACTATTTTCTACATTGTGGAATAGTGAACACATCAAAACTATGAAATAACACATATGGAATCATGTAGTAACCAAAAGTGTGAAACAAATCAAAATATACATTATATTTGAGATTCTTCAAAGTAGCCACCCTTTGCCTTGATGACAGCTTTGCACACTCTTGGCATTCTTTCAACCAGCTTCATGAGGAGGTCACCTGGAATGCATTTCAATTAACAGGTGTGCCTTGTTAAAGTTAATTTGTGGAATTTCATTCCTTTTTGATGCGTTTGAGCCAATCAGTTGTGTTGTGACAAGGTAGGGGGGTAAACAGAAGATATTCCTATTTGGTAGAAGACCAAGTCCATATTATGGCAAGAACAGCTCAAATAAGCAAAGAAAAACGACGGTCCATCATTACTTTAATGTGACAAAAACTGTCTCTCATGAGGACCGCCACAGGAAAGGAAGACCCAGAGTTACCTCTGCTACAGAGGATAAGTTCATTAGAGTTACCGAGCCTCAGAAATTGCAGCCCAAAGAAATGCTTCACAGAGTTCAAGTAACAGACACATCTCAACATCAACTGTTCAGATGAGACTGCATGAATCAGGCCTTCATGGTTGAATTTCTGCAAAGAAAACACTACTAAAGGACATCAATAATAAGAAGAGACTTGCTTGGGGCAAGAAACACGAGCAATGGACGTTAGACCAGTGGAAATCTGTCCTTTGGTCTGATGAGTCCAAATTTGAGATTTGGGATTCCAACCGCTGTGTCTTTGTGAGATGCAGAGTAGGTGAATGGATGATCTCCGCATGTGTGCTTCCCACCGTGAAGCATGGAGGAGGAGGTGCGATGGTTCGGGGCGTGCTTTGCTGGTGACACTGTCAGTAATTTATTTAGAATTCAAAGCACACTTAACCAGCATGGCTACCACAGCATTCAGCAGCGATACGCCGTCCCATCTGGTTTGCGCTTAGTGGGACTATCATTTGTTTTTCAACAGGATAATAACCCAAAACACACCTCCAGGCTGTGTAAGGGCTATTTGACCAAGAAGGAGAATGATGCATCAGATGACCTGGCTTCCACAATCACCCGACCTCAACCCATTTGAGATGGTTTGGGATGAGTTGGACTGCAGATTGAAGGAAAAGCAGCCAACAAGTGCTCAGCATATGTGGGAACTCTTTCAAGACTGTTGGAAAAGCATTCCAGGAGAATACCTCATGATGCTGATTGAGAGAATGCAAAGCTGTCATCAAGGCAACGGGTGGCTACTTTGAAGAATCTGAAATATAAAACGTTTAACTGGTACTCTATATATATAGAGAGAGAGGGACGGACACAAAGAGAAATGAGAGAAAGAGAAAAAAAGAAAGTGAGGTTATTAGAGATGCATGCTGAGGGAGTGTCACTGTTCTAGTTGATTTGAGACAGTATGTGGATTATGACCCAGGAGAACAGAGGACACACAACACACAAACACACACACACACACACACACACACAAACACACACACACACACACAGGAAAACACAAGAAAACACACACGTGCGCAGGAAAACACACACACACACACACACTAGAATACATATGTAGAGTTGTCCATTTTATTTTGTTACACACATGCACACACATATGCACACACATACACGCACACAGAAACACACACACACTAGGGTGACCACATTTGAAAAACCCAACGGCGGGATGATTATGTATGAAATTCACAAGACAGTGTAGCTAGCCTACATGAATACAAAATGTTGTCAGTGTTCTTCACGTTTTACTGATGAAATGTCCAGACTCCATCTGCATGCCAATCATTTCATCTCAATTACTTTCATGTGAATACTTACTAAGATCTTCTTGAATTACTGTTTGGTGAGCGTGCTGAGGAATATTTCTGTCTGTTAAAAGCCCTTTTGTGGGGAAGAACTCATTCTGATTGGCTGGGCCTAGCTCCTCAGTGGGTGGGCCTGGCTGCCAAGTGGGAGTGCCTATACCCTAAAAGGCCCACTCATGGCGGCGCCCCTGCCCAGTCATGTGAGATCCATAGATTAGGGCCTAATGAATTTATTTCAATTGACTGATTTCCTAATATGAAGTGTAACTGAGTAAAATCTTTGAAATTGTTGCATGATGAGTTTATATTCTTGTTCAGTATCTACAGTTGAAGTCGGAAGTTTACATACACTTAGGTTGGAGTCATTAACACTCGTTTTTCAACCACTCCACAAATTTCTTGTTAACAAACTATAGTTTTGGCAAGTCGGTTAGGATATCTACTTTTTGCATTTACTTTGTGCATTTACTTATAATTCACTGTATCACAGTGGGTCAGAAGTTTAAATACACTAAGTTGACTGTGCCTTTAAACAGCTTGGACAATTCCAGAAAATTATGTCATGGCTTTAGAAGCTTCTGACAGGCTAATTGACATCATTTGAGTCAACTGGAGGTGTACCTGTGGATGTATTTCAAGGCCTACCTTCAAACCCAGTGCCTCCTTGTTTGACATCATGGGAAAATCAAAAGAAATCAGCCAAGACCTCAGAAAAAAAATTGTGGACCTCCAGAAGTCTGGTTCATCCTTGGGAGCAATTCCCAAATGCCTGAAGGTACCACGTTCATCTGTACAAACAATAGTAGACAAGTATAAACACCATGGGTCCATGCAGCTGTCATACCGCTCAAGAAGGAGACGCATTCTGTCTCCTAGAGATGAATGTTCTTTGGTGCGAAAAGTGCAAACCAGTCCTAGAACAACCGCAAAGGACCTTGTGAAGATGAAGGAGGAAACAGGTACAAAAGTATCTATATCCACAGTAAAACGAGTCCTATATCGACATAACCTGAAAGGCCGCTCAGCAAGGAAGAAGCCACTGCTCCAAAACCACCATAAAAAAACCAGACTGCGGTTTGCAACTGCACATGGGGACAAAGATCGTACTTTTTGGATAAATGTCCTCTGGTCCGATGAAACAAAAATAGAACTGTTTGGCCATATTGACCATCGTTATGTTGCAAGCCTAGGAACACCATCCCAACCATGAAGCACGGGGGTGGCAACATCATGTTGTGGGGGTGCTTTACTGTAAGACGGACTGGTGCACTTCACAAAATAGATGGCTTCATGAGGTTGGAAAATTATGTGTATATGTTGAAGCAACATCTCAAGACATCAGTCAGGAAGTTAAAGCTTGGTCAAAAACGGGTATTCCAAATAGACAAAGACTCCAAGCATACTTCCAAAGTTGTGGCAAAATGGCTAAAGGACAACAAAGTCAAGGTATTAGAGTGGCCATCAGAAAGCCTAACCTCAATCCTATAGAAAACTTGTGGGCAGAACTCAAAAAGCATGTGCAAGCAAAGAGGCCTACAATCCTGACTCAGTTACACCAGCTCTGTCAGGAGGAATGGGCCAGAATTCACCCAACGTATTGTGAGAAGCTTGTGGAAGGCTACCCAAAACGTTTGACCCAAGTAAAACAAATTAAGGGAATTGCTACCAAATACTAATTGAGTGTATGTAAACTTCTGACCGACTGGGAATGTGATGAAAGAAATAAAAGCTGAAATAAATCATTCTCTCTACTATTATTCTGACATTTCACATTCTTAAAGTAAAGTGGCGATCCTAACTGACCTAAGAGAGGGAATGTTTACTAGGATTAAATGTCAGGAATTGTGAAAAACTGAGTTTAAATGTATTTGACTAAGGTTGTATGTAAACTTCCGACTTCTGCTGTATCGACGTCCTGTACATTGCTTCATGTCACGACATCCGCCGAAGTCAACTCCTTTCCTTGTTCGGGCGGTGTTCGGCGGTCGACATCACCGGATTTCTAGCCATCGCCGCTCCATTTTTCTATTGTTCCATTTGTTTTGTCTTGTTCCCTGCACACCTGGTTTACATTCCCCAATCACACTGCATGTATGTATTCCTCTGTTCCCCCTCATGTATTTTTGTGGAATTGTTTTTGTTACGTGTTGCTACACGCCAGACTGGTTTTTCCCCTGTATTCCATGGTATTTCACGAAGGATGTTTAATCGTTAAACATTTGCTTATTTTTGTGACTGTTAAGCGCCGCGCCATGCACTTTTGACCTTTGGCTGGAGGTTTTGACGCAGTGGCGTCTGTCTGTTTTATTTCCTCTGCCTAAATAAAGCCTGTTCACAACTCTCTGCTCTACTGCAACTGACTTCTCCACCAGTAGCGCACGACACTTCAATACAAGCAAATTCTGCCTAGTAGCAGGCACTGTTGAGTTATGGCCACATGAGAGAAGTGACTATTCCGCTAACCATCCTATAATCTCATACGAAATTACTAAGGTGGTGTTTTTGCTGTAACAGTAACATTATACTATGCTATTATATGTGGTTATGTCATGTAGCATACGAATGAATCATTATGTTATTTTCCAAGACATTGATTCAGCTTTGATTAAACTTTTCTACATGTGCAGGTGCTATGCTCTGGTCAGCTCCAGCAGCACTACACCCGCTGCACCGAACTAGTTCATTGAAGCGCACCTATCCTACTCTTTATTCTTGCACAAAATGTGCTAATGCAGAAACGTGAGTCCGCGTATGGCTGTTTTTATGAAAATCTGGGAATATTTGGCCAATGAAACAGTTCTGGTTGGTCTCAGGGAATGTAGAACAGTTCGGAAGGGAGACTTTTAAAACGGGATTGAGTGAAGTAGTAGAAAATATGTTGAATGAGTTACTAATGAGCATGGAGAGTGTAGGATGTGTAGGGTCAGCTATGGAGCAGATGGTTCAGTTTGGGATGTTTCCAGCTGTGACATGTCTGACTCTTATTCCACCATCTGTGTCTAGGACGTAGCAGTGTTTGTCAACTATAACAACAGCAGCGGCCCTACACAGGGTGTCTAAGAGAGGGCTGGGCCTAAATTATGCATGAGCCCTGATGAATAATATAGCCGCTCCAAACAGTAGTCCAAAGAGGGACGTGCTGGCCCTTTCCTTTTCTGTATCACTGGGGGAGACGTACTGTTCAGGAGTCCCAAGCTACAGGCTACAACCACACTGCGATGCATGAACACGGACGAAGTCGAATATGATGCCCGTCATTGTCGGGTTTTTTGTCCGGGAAAAGTACAACTAAAGTCAACTATTTCCGGACGAGTTTGTGCGTCGGAAGACGGACCATTTCTGATTCTTATCAGACAATCATCACCGTTGTCATTCATCCGGCAGCGGATGACTCCCGTTGAAAAAGCACTGGCGCCATCCAAAACTCTCAGACACATCATCCCAGTGTGTTGGTGGGTTTAAACTCCCACTTCCCACCCCTTTCCCAATCTACCTCTTTCATCTCTCCCTTTCACCCCCATCCTCCTCTATGTCTCTATCTCTTTCTTCTCTAGCCGTCCTGTAGGTAACTACATTTGTGTGGGAGAGGCAGGATCTTTATAAACTCCATTTGGCCTGTGTGTGTATGTGGGTGTGGGCTTGTATTACTATTCTCGTGGGTACCGGAAACCCCTAAAAGTCCCAACAAGGATAGTAAAACATGGAAAATTGTCCCATGTTGGGACATTTCCTCAGGTCCCCTTGAGGACAAGTGCTGTTTTAGGCTTAGGGGTTAGGTTTAGCGTTGCACATTGGGTTAGGGTTAGAATGTGGGTTAGGGGTTAGGTTTAGGAGTTAGGGGTTAAGGTTAGGGTAAGGGTTAGGAGCTAGGGTTAGGTTTAGGGTTAGGGTTGATGTTAGAATTAGGGTTTGGTGTTAGGTTTAGGGTTAGGGTTAGGGTTAAGGTTAGGGTTAGGTTTAGGGTTAGGGTTAGGGTTAAGGTTAGGGTTAGGTTTGGGGGTACGGAAAAGAGGATTTTTAATAGAATTCCATTTTAAATCCACATAAGGATAGCAACAAATATGCTTTGTCTGTGTGTATGTCTATGTGCGTGTGTGTGTATGTCTATGTGCGTGTGTGTGTATGTCTATATGTGTGTGTGTATGTCTATGTGCGTGTGTGTGTGTATGTCTATATGTGTGTGTGTGTGTATGTCTACGTGCGTGTGTGTGTATGTCTCTATGTGTCTGTGTGTGTGTATGTCTGTGTGTATGTGTGTGTGTATGTCTATGTGTGTGTGTGTATGTCTATGTGCGTGCGTGTGTATGTCTGTCTATATGTGTGTGTGTATGTCTATGTGTGTGTGTGTGTATGTCTATATGTGTGTGTGTGTGTGTGTGTATGTCTATGTGCGTGTGTGTGTATGTCTATATGTGTGTGTGTGTGTATGTCTATATGTGTGTTTGTGTATGTCTATGTGCGTGTGTGTGTATGTCTATGTGCGTGCGTGTGTATGTCTATATGTGTGTGTGTGTATGTCTATGTGTGTGTGTGTGTGTGTGTATGTCTATGTGTGTGCGTGTGTATGTCTATGTATGTGTGTGTATGTCTATGTGTGTGTATGTCTATATGTGTGTGTGTGTGTGTGTGTATGTCTATGTGCGTGTGTGTGTATGTCTATATGTGTGTGTGTATGTCTATGTGCGTGTGTGTGTATGTCTATGTGCATGTGTGTATGTCTATGTGCGTGTGTGTGTATGTCTATGTGTGTGTGTGTGTATGTCTATATGTGTGTTTGTGTGTATGTCTATGTGCGTGTGTGACTCACATTGTGTCCCTCTGTATTGCTCTCTGGCGGACAGGCACAGCGGTAGGGAGTCAC
>NC_143046.1:58305000-58307500 GCF_057628025.1 Oncorhynchus mykiss | reverse complement strand
CTACGCCGCCAGGGACCCAAATCCTGCAGTGCCAGACGTGTCCCCCTGCTTAAGCCAGTACATGTCCAGGCCCGTTTGAAGTTTGCTAGAGAGCATTTGGATGATCCAGAAGAAGATTGGGAGAATGTCATATGGTCAGATCAAACCAAAATAGTACTTTTTGGTAAAAACTCAACTCGTTGTGTTTGGAGGACAAAGAATGCTGACTTGCATCCAAAGAACACCATACCTACTGTGAAGCATGGGGGTGGAAACATCATGCTTTGGGGCTGTTTTTCTGCAAAGGGACCAGGATGACTGATCCGTGTAAAGGAAAGAATGAATGGGGCCATGTATCGTGAGATTTTGAGTGAAAACCTCCTTCCATCAGCAAGGGCTTTGATGATGAAACGTGGCTGGGTCTTTCAGCATGACAAGGATCCCAAACACACCGCCCGGGCAACGAAGGAGTGGCTTCGTAAGAAGCATTTCAAGGTCCTGGAGTGGCCTAGCCAGTCACCAGATCTCAACCCCATAGAAAATCTTTGGAGGGAGTTGAAAGTTGCCCAGCAACAGCGCCAAAACATCACTGCTCTAGAGGAGATCTGCATGGAGGAATGGGCCAAAATACCAGCAACAGTGTGTGAAAACCTTGTGAAGACTTACAGAAAACGTTTGACCTCTGTCATTGCCAACAAAGGGTATATAACAAAGTATTGAGATAAACTTTTGTTATTGACCAAATACTTATTTTCCACCATAATTTGCAAATAAATTCATAAAAAATCCTACAATGTAATTTTCTGGATTTTTTTTCCCTCATTTTGTCTGTCATAGTTGAAGTGTACCTATGATGAAAATTACAGGCCTCTCTCCTCTTTTTAAGTGGGAGAACTTGCACAATTGGTGGCTGACTAAATACTTGTTTGCCCCACTGTGTATATATATATATATATATATATATATATATGTATATTTGTCTCTCTCTCCCTCTTTCTATTTGTCTCTCTATTTGTCTCTATCTCTCTCTCTCTCTCTCTCTCTCTCTCTCTCTCGCGCACACACTCTCTGGATGTCCCATTCAACATTTATAAATGCCACTGGAAATATCAGGCTCCTGTTGTAATATACGACATCCAACCTGACATGTCTCAATCTCTCACACACACCTACACACGCACACACAAACACCGCTGCAGGTCACCACGTTAATTATTCATACACTCGTTCAGACGCTGTCTCTTTCCTCTCTCTCTCCTCCTCTCTCCACCGTTCTTCGTCTCAAGGTATTGAGTGTAATCTCATCTGAATAGAGAGATGCTTAAAAGGCATCAACCCCCACTCTCCCAGCCCCCAGACAAGTACCCAGGTCCCCCACTCTCCCAGCCCCCAGACAAGAACCCAGGTCCCCCACTCTCCCAGCCCCCAGACAAGAACCCAGGTCCCCCACTCTCCCAGCCCCCAGACAAGAACCCAGGTCCCCCACTCTCCCAGCCCCCAGACAAGAACCCAGGTCCCCCACTCTCCCAGCCCCCAGACAAGAACCCAGGTCCCCCACTCTCCCAGCCCCCAGACAAGAACCCAGGTCCCCCACTCTCCCAGCCCCCAGACAAGAACCCAGGTCCCCCACTCCAAAACATTAATAGGCTAATCTCTACAAACAGCACTGACGTTTAGCTAACATGCATTGTTGCATACAGCCAATCTACGCTGCTAAATACACTTGGAAGTGGAGACATCATAGAACACCAAAAAGTAAACATTACCGTTTTGGAAACACCGTCACGTTTGCTAGCAAAGGGAATTGCGGTGGCTAATTAATAGTAAATAAGTGAATTGTTTTCGCCTCACAGTTAGCCAAGATGCTTGGCTAGCCAGCTAACATTGTTTTCAGTTAGTTAGCTATCACTTCCACACTATTTTGCTAGCAACAGTAGCTTCGCAGAGACAACAGTAACCTGTATCCAAAAATCACAGGTTGTGTTTACGTTTGACCATTGCACATTCACGTGTATCCACTTTCTACGTGTATAGAAGGACTTAACTACAGTAGGGTCCGATGTGCAGTTCTCCCAGACAATGAACATGTTTACTGGCCTCTTAGTCTCCTCAACCAGCCTGTCCACACACCTTGGAGAAACAGAGAGAGGGAGGAGGGTGTGGGTTGGGGTGCCTCTGAAGAGCTTTGAGCGTGTCTAAATCTCCTTCCCTCTTCACTGTAACCTGCCCTTAATTAAAGAAGCTTATTTCACTCCGAAAGAAAGAAAGAACAAAAGAAGGAAAGAAAGAAAGAAAGGGTGAGTGTGAGAGAGAGAGGGAATGACATTACTGCTTTCTTTATAATGGCATAATTAGCATAGTCATAAGACTGGAGGGTGTTTAATAAAGAGATGTATACAGGACTATAACTAGAAGACTGCCTCGGGAGGGATAGAAAACACTAAACCCTGACTAAAGAGACAGAGAGAAGGAGGGATGGAGGGCAGAAGAGGAGAGGAAAGAAGAGTGCAACACAAATTGA